>NC_043007.1:19064517-19080505 GCF_006345805.1 Octopus sinensis
ACATAAATACATGCATACATACATGCATGCATACAAACATACACACATATATTCATACATACATATATTGTATATAACAGAGTTTATACATTTAGTCAAAGCCGAAGTTTCACAACTCCGCAATTTCGGGTTTATTGTTTTGAAATAACACGACGCCTATAAGCGTGTGTGTGTGTGTGTGTGTGTGTGTGTGTATGTGTGTGTGTGTGTGTGTGTGTGTGTGTGTGTGTGTGTGTGAAGCACATAGTTTGAGATTTTCGTTTCACGATCGTAAAGTCGTAAGTTTGATTCCCAAGCGGGGCGTTGTGTCCTTGAGCAAGACACTTTATTTCACGTTGGTCCAGTCCACTCAGCTGGCAAAAATGAGTTGTACCTGTAATTACAAAGGGGCCAGCCTTGTCAGATTCTGTGTCATGCTGAACCTCTCTGAGAACTACGTTTAGGGTACATATGTTTGTGGAATACCCAGCCACTTGCACGTTAATTACCCAAGCAGGCTGTTCGTTGATTAGAAGACTTGTCATCGTAATCGATTGAGTACCAGACAATGCATGTATGTATGCCTGCACGTATTTATCTATATGTATGCATGTATATATGTATGTATGGATGTATGCATTCATGTATGAATGCATGCATGTATGTATGCATGTATACATGTAAGTATGTGTGTGTGAGTACCAGACAATGTATATATGCCTGCATGTATTTATGTATGTATGTATGTATGTATGTATGTATGTATGCATGCATGTATATATGCTTTTATAGATGTATGTAAGTATGTATGTATATATGTATGTTGTGCGTATGTATGTATGTATGTATGTATAATGTATGTATGTATGTATGTATGTATGTATATGTATGTATGTATGTATGTATGTATGTATGTATGCATGCATGTATGTATGCATGTATGTATGTATGTATGTATGTATGTATGTATAATGTATGTATGTATTTATGTATAAATGTATGTATGTATGTATGTATGCATGTATGTATGTATGCATGTATATATGTATGTATGTATGTATGCATGCATGTATATATTTATGTATGCATTAATATATGTATATGTATGTATGCATGTATATATGTATATATGTATGTATGTATATATGTATGTATGTATATATGTATGTATGCATGCATGCATGTATGCTTTTATACTTGTATGTATGTATATATGTATGTTGAGCGTATTTATATCTATATGTATGGTATGTATGCATACATATATACTTTTATACTTGTATGTATATATGTATGTGTGTGCGTATGTATATCTATATGTATGTATGTACGTATGTATGTGTGTATGTATGTATGTATGACAAAACTAAACACAAAACGATTGGTAAACGCAAAAAAAAACAAAACCAGAAAAAAAAGCAACTGACCAATCAGCGTGTCTCTTGCAGCACACTTCGTTAGTCTTCGCAAAGCGTCTATTAAAAAAAAAAAATTAAAAATTACATACACCAAAAAAAAAAAGAAACTTGAAAAAAAACGACATCGACCTTCATTTCAAATTGGTTAGATTTCGTCATCATTGTCTCATTTTATTCAAAATGGCTGCCTCTTTATTTGTCGTTGCTTCTCTTATTGAAACGCTATAACAATGTCATCTGACATTTCTCTGTCAACAGCCGCCATTTTACAATAGAAAACTGAATGACTCGGTCATCACCTCCACTCCTTACGATGATAGCTGCTAGCACTCAATATAGTAATTCGAAAGTCTCCGAGGGGATATGCAAAAAAAAAAAAAGAAAAAAAATTCAGTGGGAGCCCTTGTTAGTGTATGTGTGTGTGTGTGTTTGTGTGTAAATATATATGTGTTTATGTATGAATGTGTTTGGTGTGTGTTAATGTATCCATTGATAGGTACACATACACATGCCATCTCTGGTATATCTAAATTTATCGACACACATACGCACACACACACTAGTAAATGTATACACACGCATATAAATAAAGCATGTATATATGCATGCATATACATATTTATATATGTATATATATATATATATATATGTAAATATACAGATATACATACATACATATATATATATTTATATATACATGTATGTAAATGTATATATGACCATACACATATATATATATGTATATATATACACATACACACACACACACATATATATAAAGAGAGAGAGAGAGAGAGAGAGAGAGTTAGGTAGATAGAAAGATAGGTTGATAGATAGATAAACAGACAGACAGACAGGCAGACAGACAGATAGATAGATAGATAGATAGATAGATAGATAGATAGATAGATAGATAGATAGATAGATAGATAGATGGATAGCTGGATAGACAGATAGATAGATAGATAGATAGATTGACATACACACCCACACATACAGACACATATTTGCATGCATATATGTCTACATAAGATTTACCGAAACACACACATGTCCGCACCAATAGACACACACCACACATACACAAACATCTGCAGATACTGATCGACATAAATACATACATACATGTATGTATACATACACACGCATACACCGGTCTCAAATTAAATTATATCTCTTTCACTCCCTCCCTTCCTCTTTCTCCCTATTCATCTCTCTCTGTCTGTCTCTGTCTCTTTGCTTATCTCTCTCTCTCTATCCATCTATCTATCTTAACGTTTCTGTATAACCTGTTCTACCCTACCCCCGTTTCGCTGTAATTTTCCCATTGTGATTTGAGATGAAAATAAAATATAAATAAATAAATAAATGAATAAAGAAAATGATAGAAGGGAAGACAAGAACGAAAGAAAAAAGAAAGGAAAAAAAGAAAGGAAAAAAAAGAAAGGAAAAAACCAACAAAATGAGCCGATGGCAATTTTGCAACATTTTACTTTTTCTTTACGTCTATCTTTTATTTTACGTTTATCCCTATCTCTGATGGAATTCCCCTTCGTTCTTTTTCATACATTGCCCCCCTTTTTTTTTCCAATGTCTTCATCGCCGTTGTCATCGCCGTTCTCGTCCCCGTTCTGTTTCTCCCCGTTGTCGATTGTTTTAACACACACTAGGGTTCCCGCAGGCTAAATTTCGAACAGTGTAAAAACCCGGGAATATATATCTCCATTATAATGGACTTTTCGCCAACGTTTCACACTGCTAACCATGCAGATCTGAGCAGCAAAAACCATACACACCATACAAGGAAGGGAGCGAGGGAGGGAGGGAATGGGGGTGGGGGAGGGTAGGGAAACTGGTGAATTCACACACACACAGAAATGCACAAATCGACATACTCATACACAGACAGACACAAACACATACACACGCACACAGACAAACATACACACACACATATATATATATATACATGTGCATACACAAAAACACACAAGCGTACACATACACGACAGACGTCTTTCTCTAAGCACACACACACATGCTCGTGCACACACACACACACTCACACACACACTCACACACACACACACACACTCACACACATACACACACTCACACATACACATACACGAAGCACATCACCTTTTCACCACAACCACCACCGCCATCGCAGCCATCACCTCTTCCGCCACTACCACCATCATCACCATCATCACTACCACCAAGAACACCACCACTACCACCACCACCACCACCACCTCTGCTCTTTTCCTTTACCCGCCTTTTCCATTATCTCTCTCCTCCTCTCTGTCTGTCTGTCTGTCTCTCTCTTTTTCTCTCTCTCTCTCCTTGTCTTTCCTCTTCTCTTTATTTTCTGTTATATCACGTGGCTATGTTGACCGAGTGAAGCTAGTGTTGTAGTAATGGTGGTGGTGGTGGTGGTAGTGGTGGTAGTGGTAGAGGTGATAGTTGTGGTAGTGGTAGTAGAGATGGTTATAGTATTGGTAGTGGTGGTGGTGGTGGTGTGTTAGTGGTGTTGATGTTATTTATAGTATGGACAGTAGTAGCGTTGTGGTTGACTTGTGGGATATGGTGAATTTGGTCGGTGAAGGTTTGCGTTCTGGTTGGTTGGTGAGGAGGGGCTTTTCTGGAAGGTCGCAGAGCAGGGTGGCGGTGGCAGTGGCGGCGTGCTTAGGGGGGGGGAGGGGGTCGAACAGTGAATGGAGATGGAGATGGACATACCCCCGCCCCCACCTCACCCCACTTGAAAATCTCAATAAATAAATAAATAAATAAATAAAAGATAAAAAAGAGGGTTGGGTGGAGGGGGTAGTGGGGCGTAGTGTAGAGTGAGAGGGTTTGAAGAGTGTTGCTGGTGATGGTGGTGGTAGCGGTGGTGGTGGTGGCGGTGGTGGTGGTGATGATGATGATGATGATAGTGATGGTGCTGAGTGGTAGTGTGAAGTATTGTGCTAATCACTATTTGTGTTGACAAAAGAGTGTGTATGTATGTATGTATGAATGTATGTGTGTATGCGTGTGTGTGTGTATAATGTTTGGATACTGATGTGTATGTTGATTTCTCTTTCTGCATGTGTCTATAAAAGCATAACTGCTTATATATATATATATACGCGCACAGATATATGTGCATATATATATATATATGTGTGTGTGTATTTATACATATATGTATCTATATGCATACACAAATATCACAAATCATATGCATGTTTGCGTGTGTGTGTGTGTATATATATATATATGTATATTATATATATATATATATATATATATATATATATATATGTATATATGTATGTGTATATATATATATGTATATATATATATATATGTATGTATGTATGTATGTATGTATGTATATATATATATGTGCACGAAATTATATACGTTTATGTATTTATATATGTATATATATATATGTGTGTGTATGTTTGTGTGTGTATGTTTGTGTGTGTGTGTGAATAAATGGGTCTCGGCCGCTCGTGCTTATACGCATGCGTGCTTGTACGCATGCGTGCGTGTATCCCTGACGTTCGTATCGATAAAAGCCGCCAGTAAGAGTCACCACAAGCGCGCAGCCATCTAAAAACAAACCACTTATTTCTAATCGCCATTTCATCAAATGCTCAACTCTAACCTTTCCAATCCATCCATTTTGAATCTTATTAAATTTATTGACTGCCGTCGAGTGATAGAGGTGAAGGCCATGGCGGCGGCGAGTGTAGGAGTGACGGTGATGGCGATGGCGGCGTCGGTGTTGGTGGTGGTGGTGGTGGATATGCTGCAAGGAGCAATGCCTTGTGGGTGTTTAGACCAGTCTCTTTACGCTTTACTTTTCAATACCCATAGGAGAGTGGAAAGAGGTATTAGGGCAACTTATGAAAGTAGTTATATGAGCAAAAGGAGGGATCCTCTACGTAGTTGTTCGACTTGCTAGAAGTAGCAGCTATATCTCCTTTAAATCATGCCCTGCCGCTTTAAGAAGGAAAGGTATTTCATTCCAGTTAATTCAACTTTTATCGATCCCCTGCGAATTGAATCCACATCAAAAGAAACCCATCATGCATCTGGTGTCCTCGCTGGTTGCTGCCGGAACAAATTTCCATTTTGCCCTGATATTTGTTATGTTAAAAACACAACACTTCCTTCAAAGATGTCATCTCTGGACAAATATCGTAGTAACTGGCCTACCAACAATGTATATACATTAAGAATGATTCCTAAATAGCTATTTTAATTGAAAACTCAATTACCTATACCGGATCTTACGGCACTGCTTGTTTATAATAATAATAATAATAGTAATAATAATAATAATAATAATAATAATAATAATAAAGGCCAACAGACCAGATATAGTTGTCAGAGATCATGAAGAAAAAAATGCTTTCTAATTGATGTATCAATACCGGCTGATGACAACGTGTCTCTAAAAGAAATGGAGAAACTCTCAAAATACAAAGACCTGGAAATAGAGGTAACTAGAATGTGGAATCTGAAAACAGAAACAATTCCTATCATAGTAGGTGCATTAGGCATGATAAAAAAATATTCAGACAAATACATAACAAAAACACCAGGACTTACAAACACATATAATATACAGAAAATTGCACTACTAGGCACTGCACACATCCTACGCAGAACACTTTCCATACAATAAACCATCAGAGCATCACAACAAATCACAGCACATACCCAAGGCACACAGAGCTGTGCTCGGTAGTGAAGTGAAAGCACGCTATAAAAATAAAACTACTGAATAATAAT
Source organism: Octopus sinensis (assembly GCF_006345805.1). NCBI lineage: Eukaryota > Metazoa > Mollusca > Cephalopoda > Octopoda > Octopodidae > Octopus > Octopus sinensis. The sequence continues at coordinate 19,070,709 of NC_043007.1, forward strand.
AATAATAATAATAATAATAATAATAATAATAATAATAATGAAATTATTGTATACCGTGCTCAGGTGCACCACAACTTGTCAAAAGTGCGTATAAAGCATATGCAGTAATGTACAAATGTCTGGAAAGTGAACAGTGTATGAGTCAGATACATGCTTGCGTGTGTATGGAGGGGAGAAAATCAGGTGTAGTGTTGGCGAATCTCAGGAAGCATGGAAGTTTTGAAGGATGCAGTGCTCCGACAACTAACAACTGAGGCCAGCAGTTTGTTCCATGCTTCAGCAACTCTTAGCGTGAAAAAATGTTTCCGAAAGTCATGGGAGCTGCGCTGTTATGGTTCTAGTTCTACCTATTCACCCGGAATAAATGAGAGATTTCTGGATTTGGGTGATTAGCTTTGGTTATGAACACCCACAGAGCATTTCGAATTCAAAATATATCGGAAGTGGAACAAAAGCTGCAAAGAACCACGTCTGACTTCTATCAATTTCCTCCAACTTTTGGTCGGGCTTTTAACCTGTCCATCCTGAATGGATGAAAGGCAATATTCACCTCAGAGAAGGGATACATTAAATAATGTATTCCAAGATGCACTATGCTTGAGCGCAGTCCAATGACTGGAACTGAAGACGAATAAAACAGAAAATAATATATACATTTAATCTATTTATATATATGCTCAATAATGTTGCTGTCATTTAAGTTTTGCCATGAAGCTGCGAAACCTTGACTATGTCGTCGCAACATCCAGAAATTAGAACGTTTTCACCACGGAAAGCTTCGTACAAAGTCGAGCATCAAATGGGAACACAGTGTGACCACCGACGAAGTCCTGGAAAGAGCCAAACGGTCAAAGCCTCGAATCGTTGATCATGAAACACCGTCTTTGATTGTCAGGTCATGTAGCAAGAATGGAAGAGTCACGATTCCTACTCCAAGTCTTATTCAGCGAACTGACTTTAGGAAAAAAAGACCACGGCGTTGCAATCTTCGAAGATACAACGACCAACTCAAAACAATACGGAAAACCACTGCAATTGAGCCTAAATTGTTTGAAACACAAGCCCGAGACCCTACAAAGTGGTGGGGTTCCATCATCACCGGAACCAAAAACTTTGAAGCCAGCAAAAGCGAAAATGAAGAAATCAAACGAAGGCAGAGAAAGGCTTGGCAAAATCAATCTCGTCTTCCACCAACATTGCCATTCAGCCAATGCTATGGGCGCTTCTTTGCAAGAATTGGTCTACAGAGTCAACAACAGCATCACCACCAAGGAAGCGATCGGTAAAGAAATAATTAAATTCTTGGACACGAGATAAAGCCGCCGCTACCGACGACGACGATACATACATGCACAAAACATACATATATATATATTTGCATCAATAAAAAATTCTCTAAAACACCTCTCCATAACAACCAGCCCTAACCCTAATTACCAATCCACTAAAAACCAACCACCCATAGAATTTTTTTTAATTCAACAGAGACTATATAAAGCCAAGATTAACCTCAATGCATCGCAGTCTGATGGTGGGTAAACTGGCCGAAACTTCGAAGTCACAATCAATAATCTATCTGTCTGTGTGTCTGTCTGTCTATTTATCTATGTATCTGTCTGTTCATATCTGTCTATTTATGCACACACACACATTCATATATAAGTAAATATCGGCGAATAATACATATATACATACATACACGTACTTGAATACACATACGTACATATATATATATATATATATATATATATATATATATATATAATATATATATATTATATATATACATATATATACATACATATACAAATATATACATACATATATATCCATATGAATATATATATACATACTCACATATGTATGTATACATCTATATACATACACACATAGTCACACTTACATGCGTATATACATATGCATACATAGGTACGCTTATACACCACGCGCGCATGCCAAATGCAGACATACAGTTATATAAATATGTATATATATATATATATATTTATATATATACATATTTATATAGATATAGAGTGTATATACACATGGATCGTAGTTGGAAGGGTAATGAGTTTACAAATATACATATTTTATTAGTAATACATAAACACATATTTGAATACATATGTATGCGTGTATACATATGCAAAATTACACACACACACACACACACATATATGGATACGTACATATATATATGTATATATATATATATTATATATATATATATATATATATATATATATATATATATATATTACATATATATATGTATGCATATATATATATATATATATATATATATATATATATATATATGTATGTATATAGATATATATGTATGCATATATGTATGCATGTATGTATACAAATGTGTATATATACGAATTTATTCACGTATATACACATACTTAGGCTTGATAAATGTCTACATGTGTTTATAGCTGCTTGTGTGCATATGTGTATTTGCATGCGAACTGTATGTACGTATGTATGCATGTATGTATGTATGTATGTATGTATGTATGTATGTATCTATGTATGTGCCTGTTTGTGTGTGTGTTGTTCTTCTTCTGCGTCCGTCTGTCTGTTTCCGCAATTTTAAATGCTTTTTACATAAAGTCTACGCCAGCAATCAGTTTAAAAAGCTAAACAAGGCCCTCAAGTTTCTGTTTTTAATTTCCTTTAAAACTCCTCAGTCGATTCTCAGTCAGTTCAAGTAATATATATATATATATATATATATATATATATATATATTATATATATATATATATATACATACATACACGTACTTGAATACACATACGTACATATATATATATATACAAAACTGTATGTTTGTGTGTGTGCTTGTCTATATATCTATCTATCTATCTATCTATCTATATATATATATATATATATATATATATATATATATATATATATATATATATATATACAATTACAACGTGTACTGTGCTATCAACAACATCAACAACAGCTAATACATACGTAGATATGATTGAAAAATTTACAAATATTAAAATAAAAGTGAAAGTAAAAATAGATGTTTTAAGCTATTTTTTACTTCTGCATAAATTGTTCTTGTTTATACGTTCGCAAAGTTGTTTGCTTCAACATTATAAGCTTAAGTTTATTCCGCACACACACACACACACATATCTGTGTGCGTGTGTGTGTAGGTGTGTATATATACATGCTGACATATACATACACTTGCACATAAGTATTATGTATGCTTATATTAGCTGAAAGCCATGAGTGGCGACTGAGGTGCCCTGGTTCCATCTTTCGAGTTTATCAACCAATGATTGCATTCAGCTAAGGTATATACAGCCATACATACATACACACACACACATACATACATACATGTACGTATATATGTATGTGTGTATGTGAGCATGTTTACAAGTGTTTACATATGTTTATCTACTGCATGTGTAGACTTTCATCCTTTCGGGATCGATAAATTAAGTACCAGTTGCGTACTGGGGTCGATCTAATGGAGTTGCTCCCTCCGCCAAAATTTCGGGCCTTGTGCCTAGAGTAGAAGAGAGTATATACTGCATGTATGTGTGCATGTGTGTATATGCGTGTGTGGACGTGCGTGTGTGTGTATGTGTGTCTGTGTGTGTGTGTCTGTACACATTTATTGCACGCTGGTATTGAGTTCTATATTCCAACTCGTGAGTTTCAGTCTTACGTGTTTTCTGTCTGTGTCTGTCTCTGTCTGTATCTGTCTGTCTGTCTGTCTGTCTGTCTGTCTCTCTCTCTCTCTCACTTTCTCGTTCTCCATGGGCACACACACACACACACACACACACACAATATTTAATTTTCTTTTATACGAGAGGGTGTCGAAAAGTTCCTGGCTTTAAGGGTGTCGTGGAAGGCCTGGTTGGAAGCCCAACCTTCCGAGTTCTTTTACAGGGCTTAGAAAAACTGAAGGACTTCTGCAATAAGTGTGTGAACCTGAGAGGGGAATACGTTGAATAAAATCATAACTAACTGATCCTTAGTTAGTTAGTTAGTTAGTTAGTTAGTTAGTTAGTTAGTTAGTTAATTTGGCTCAAAAGCAAATAGCAAGGCCATGTAGGGGGACATGGAGTTAAGTACAGGGTGGTGTCCATGTAAAGAGTTCAGGCCACTTGAGGTCAAGGGAGGCTTTGAACAAAGCGGTCGTCGGCATCTTCACCATCTCGTCTGGCAGCTTGTTCTACGGATCCGCAACCCGGACGGAGAAAGCCCCTCTCCTTCGATTGAGATGAAATCGTCGCAGGTAGAGCTTTTCGGAATGACCCTGCAGCCGACGCTCTGGAGCAGGAGTGAAGAACAGCTCTTTCGAGAGGTTACACTTTCCACTTATGATGTTGTGGGCGAGAATGAGATCACCACGGCGGCGGCGTTTTTCAAGAGAATAAAGGTCGAGCGTCCTCAGCCTTTCTTCGTAGGACAAATTTTTGAGACCATGAACCATGCGTGTAGCCAGCTTCTGGACTCTTTCGAGATGCTGTATTTCCTTTCACCTGTATTTTTCACCTGTATTTTTCCTGTATTTCCTTTCACCTAAAGCCAAGAACTTCGTAGCACTTCTTCGTACTTATGTCTAATTCCGTGTATCTATGCAAGTGTATTGAAAAGTAGATAGACAAGAAGTGAAGGTACAGTTCTATATTTAAGAGATGAGGAATTATGTACTTTATTTACATTATTTACATTTGACGGATATTTGTCCTCATCTTGTTTGTTGTTAACACAACATTTCGGCTGATATACCCTCCAGCCTTCTTCAGGTGTCTTGGGGAAATTTCAAACCTGGGTTCTCATTCTTTAGGAATTTTTCGATCTTCTTCTTCTTTTCTTCTTCTTCTTCTTCTTCTTCTTCTTCTTCTTCTATTATATTATTCTTATTATTATTATATTATTATTATTATTATATTATTATTATTATTATTATTATTATTATCATTATTATTCAGGTCACTGCCTGGAATCGAACTCAGAATCTATTATTTTAACTTCATCCCACAGGGGAAGGTGATCTCCATTTTTCCATACATGATCTGCTATACCCAATTTATCAATATCTCCTCGTGTCACAGCTTTGCGATGTTCCTCTGCCTTTATTTTGAGGGGGCGGCATGTTTCGCCTTTGTATAACCTACCACCGCTGCATGGGATGGAGTATACGCTGTCTTTGGTCATATTCTCTTCTATTGGTGGTTTCACTCGAAGGAGATATTTGCGAGATGTTGTATAACTCTTGAACACTGTCCTCATGTTATATGAGGCACATATCTTTTGTATCTTTTCGGAGAAGCCTTCCACATAGGGTAGACAGACTATGGACAGTTTATTGGCTTCACCTTCTCTTTTCTTAATAATTTGAGTGGATAGTTTGTTTTTGGGGAAGTTGTTGCTTAATAGATTGTTACTTAGCTTGATCGTTTCTTCGTGGTGGGTATCACGATCGCTACTCATATTCTTTGCTCGATCTTTGAGGCACTGAGCAATCCCTCTCTTGACACTGTATGGATGGTGGGAGTTGAAGTTGAGGTATCGTCCAGTGAAGGTCGGCTTGCGGTATACGGATGTCCTGAATCCATACTTGGTGCGTATTATTAATACGTCCAGGGATGAAGTTAAAATAAGAGATAAAATAATGGAAAATACGAAAACTAAAAGAAGCAGCACATATGCTAGGACGCAACAACCCCCTAAGCAGACCGAGTGCAGATATGAGTAGCATTTGGGAACCGATATTAAGGAAGGATAGGAAAATATTAGATTTATAAGCCCTAAAATTCACTCTATAATTGCCCACGGGCATATGGCAGTAGTAGTAGTAGCAGCAGCAGTAGTTGTAGTCGCAATAGTAGTAGCAGCAGCAGTTGTAGTAGTAGCAGCAGCAATAGTAGAAGTTGCAGTAGTAGTAGTAGCAGCAGCAGTAGTAGCAGTGGCAGTAGTAGTAGTAGCAGTAGCAGCAGCAGCAGCAGCAGCAGCAGCAGCAGCAGTAGTAGTAGTAGTAGTAGTAGTAGTTGCAGCAGCAGCAGCAGTAGTAGTAGTAGTAGTAGTAGTAGTTGCAGCAGCAGCAGCAGTAGTAGTAGTAGCAGTAGCAGCAGCAGCAGCAGCAGCAGTAGTAGTAGTAGTAGTAGTAGTAGTTGCAGCAGCAGCAGCAGTAGTAGTAGTAGTAGCAGCAATAGTAGTAGTAGTAGTAGTAGTAGTAGTAGTAGTAGTAGTAGTTGCAGGATCAGTAGTAGTAGCCGCAGGAGCAGCAGCTGTATATCGGTGTGCTCATTACTCAGAGTGTGCGCTGCTCAGCGCAGCGCTTGAGTTTGCTCTGCTACTCGAAGCTTTCCCATCCTACACGGCTTCTGTAACAGACCCAAGTGTGCCGCCGCCCCGCCCCGCCCCCACACTTCACCCCACCCCTTTGCTACGCTTTTGTACACGAAGGGCTTCCACAACGCTTTCATCTTACGGATTCCACTTACAAGATATTGATCGACTAAAAAGTTCGATAAGAAAAACAAAATAGTTGCTCAATGTGCGTGGCTGTGGGATCGAACCAAGAAACCACGTCATTGCGATGCAAACTTCTTAACCACACAGCCATACCTGCGACTATTTACACATAATTTACAAGCAAACGTTTTCCTCTTCTTCATCTCGTCCTTCCACCACGCCGCACTCTAATTCGCCGGCCTTCTTCATCTTCTCTCTTCTCTTCTTTTTCTCTAATTTGTCATCGAAGCTTCTAGATTTATGATTAGCTGTTTGTTGTGTCACTGGGAATGTTTTCGTCTTGGCTCTCCATAATGCACAGCAAATGAAGCTGATGCACTTTGATTCGCTTCTCTGCACTCCTGCACGGTCGAACGCATTCCGATTTTCACACCCCAACGTGTCGTTACGCGAACACAAAAGAAAAACCGAGAGCGATTTGACCAGGTAAACCTGTTTACTAACAAAGGGAAGCGGTTGTGAAAGCCAAGAATGAATAATAATAATAATAATAATAATAAGATGTGGCTTTTCCCAGCTAAAGAGCGTGGCCAGTTCGAATTCTGTTACAGGTAGTGTGGCGTATTTTGAAGGGGTTCGTTGTGAGTGTTTATTGAGCGAAAACACCTAAAGCTCCACGAGGCTCCGGCAGGGGATGGTGGTGATCCCTGCTGTACTCTTTCACCACAACTTTCTCTCACTCTTACTTCCTGTTTCTGTTGTACCTGTATTTCAAAGGGCCGGCCTTGTCACTCTCTGTGTCACGCTGAATATCCCCGAGAACTACGTTAAGGGTACACGTGTCTGTGGAGCGCTCAGCCACTTACACGTTAATTTCACGAGCAAGCTGTTCCGTTGATTCGGATCAACCGGAACCCTCATCGTCGTAACCGACGAAGTGCTTCCATTCCATTCATGTGATGTAGCTTGGTGTGGTGGGGATGAAAGATGATATGACAATGTTCTCAAAAGAATTCCATCCGTGACTATTCCGTGTATATGTCCTGCTTTAGAGCTATTGAGCAAGATTCGTGGGTTCGTATTCCTGGACCGATTGGTACGTTGTGTTCTTGACCCCACCAAAAAAACAAAGAAATAAAACAAAAACTTCATTTCCTTTTGCTCCGGTCCACTCAGCAATAAGCGAACTTCAGTAATGTGAAAAGTTAACCGTGTGACGGACCAGCCACCAGTTCAGTCGTAGGCTGGGACATGTAATCACAGTCACACACACTCCATGCAAACTGTGTTAAGTTCGGGACTGATAAGTTCTTGCGCCCATGGCAGAACTAACACGGTATTACATACACCCATGAATGTTAAGCATCCAGAATATTCTTTTCTACTCTAGGCCCAAGGCCTGAAATTTCGGGGGCAGGGGTCCAGTCGATTAGACCAATCTCAGTACGCAACTGGTACTTAATTTATCGACTCCGAAAGGATGAAAAGCAAAGTCGACCTCAGCGGAATTTGATCTTAAAGCATAAAGACAAATCGAAAAACCTCTAAGCATTTCGTCCGGCGTGTTAACCTTTCTTCCAACTCGCTGCATTGTTTCATTCTTAATAATATTTTCTACTCTAGGCAAAAGACCCGAAATTTATGGGGAGAGGGCCAGTCGATTAGATCGACCCCAGTTCGCAACTGGTACTTAATTTATCAACCCCGAAAGGGTGAAAGGTCTTTTCCGTAGGCTTTTCTATCCACGGACAAACCTAATCTGTTTTCCCTTTTTACATTGACATTTCTGTGATAAACGATCCCTATTGATCGGTCCCACTTTTTTTTTCACGATCCCTTTTGATCAGAATTCGCCCTATCCAGCCTTTTTTCCTTCTTCCCAAATAGAAAAGCTCTTCTTTTGTATTTTGTCCCTTCTGTGTTCAGCCCTGCGTGGCCAATAAAGAAATATATCTATCTATCTATCTATCTATCTATCTATATCTATCTATCTATCTATCTATCTATCTATCTATCTATCTATCTATCTATCTATCTGTCTGTCTCTCTGTCTGTCTCTCTGTCTCTCTGTCTCTGTCTCTCTGTCTCTCTGTCTCTCTGTCTCTCTGTCTCTGTCTCTCTCTCTCTCTCTCTCTCTCTCTCTCTATATATATATATATATATATATATATACTAATATTGAGGGGTCAGCAAAAGAAATGCATCACCACATACCGAAGTTCAGAAATTAATTAGTTTTACCCTTAATTGCTATATATGTATATATACACACATACAAGTCAATTTGAAGACTCCACTAGAATGGACAAAAGCGCTAATATATGATGTATAAAAACATGAAACATGCAAATAAATATCTGTAAAAATATAAAACCATCCGAATTTCTGAGTACCTCATTTCTTCTAATATAAAATACCTGTACATCATCTCCAAATATTCTAATATACACATACATATATGATAGCCTCTCCCGTCGGTTTCGACATATAAGGCTCCGACAACGTACTCTTGTCAGTCATAATGCTTATGTTGAATGTGATATTTAAGTCTCACCAACAATTTGCAAGACGTTGCAAGTATGGGGATTACAGGTCAGTGCAGGTGATATATTTGCAGTCGCTTTGATCCCTTGCCTCACACCCCAAAGCCTGTTAATGCTAGCTGCAACAAAGTTTTTAATACCATTTTGACACAACGATCTCCATTTTGTTCGATCTAAGATTGTTCACTCAAAGGTGTTGTGAGCTATCTTCATTTCTAAGAGGTTACTCTTCAGCTTGTCCTTATATCTTGAGCCATGGTCGACCAACATTTCTGTATCCACTCTCAAGCTGGCTGTACATGAGGTCTTTGGATATTTTTCCATCACTCATTCTGACGACATGACCAGACAAGCGCAATTATGATTGCATAAGGAAGCTTTCGATTCCACCAATCTTACACTTGCTAAACAGGTCGGCATTAGAAACTTTGTCTTTTAGGTGAATAACCACAGATTGTCCTTAGACAGTCTTTGTGGAAGATGTATAGTTGATTAATGTGTCAAATATAGGTTATCTACGATTCTGAGCCATACAAGAGAGTAGTAAGAATGGCTGCTTTAAAGACCTGTACTGTGGTGTCAAGTTAGAGGCCCCTTTCATCCCATAGGCGATGACAGAGTTTGCCAAATGTGTTGGTTGCCTTTGTAAGACGGTTGACGACTCCATCATCAAAAGAAGCGCTCAAATTCATTATGTATATATTTATATATATATATATATATATATATATACTATATATATAGACACAGATGAAAACGCCTAGTCCAATGAACCGT
>NC_043007.1:19088105-19113105 GCF_006345805.1 Octopus sinensis
CAATGCCACCACTCCTGGTGCAACCACTAACATAACCAGAACTACTACTATCACAACCACACCCGCCACTACCTATACTACCACTTCCACAATAACAGCAACGATGACCACTACCACCACCTTTACCGCCATACTTATACCCCACCTCCAGCCTAAGGCAACACTGAACTAATTTCCATCTAATCCACATCAGTGTGTGTCTGTCGGTGAGTGTATATATGCGTGTATGTATGTGGCCATATATGCATACACATACATTCATACATACACACACACATATATATATATATGTCTATACATATATGTATGTATATATATATATATATATATGTATGTATGTATATATACATACACACATCTATATGTAGATATGTATATTATATATGTGTGTGTATGCATACACACATACATATAGATATGTGTATGTATATGTAATATATATGTATGTACATGTTTATATACATACACACATACATATGCACACACATACACCTATATATATGTATATGTATATATACATGTATATATACATATATATATATATATATATATATATATTATATATATATATCTGAGTGTGCATACATATGTATGTAGATATATATGTGTGTGTATGTATGTACACAAATGTATGTATATATATATATATATATGTGTTTATGTATGCTTATAGTTGTCAATGTATTTGCGTCTGTATGTACATAGATATCTTTAAAAATGTGTGTGTGTGTGTTTGTGTGTGTGTGTGTGTTTGTGTGTGTGTGTGTGTGTGTGTGTCCTCTAACACCAACGCGACTGGCAACTCTCAGCTGTCTTCAAATAATGTTATTCTATTCCTTAAAACAGTTTACAAACCAAATCACTTCTTTGAACTGTCCAAAATGTCAGCTTTATGCCTCACCAACACTACAACAACAACAACAACAACCAGTGGAAACCACCACCACCACTACAACCACTACTTCTACTACTACTACTACTGCAATGATCACTGCCATTACTAAAACTTCTGCAGCTGTTGCTACAACTGGAACCAGAATAATGGTGACTACCACTACGACAACAACAAATTTATACCCCATCAGTACTACAACCACGACCACCACCACTAAAATAACTACTACTACTATTACAATAATAACAATAACCCTTTCTACAATAGGCACAAGGCCAGAAATTTGGGGGAGGGGGATAGTCAATTACATTGACTCCACTGTGTAACTGGTACTTATTTCAACGACCCTGAAATAAGAAAGGCAAAGTTGACCGCAGCAGAATTTGAACTCAGAATGTAAAGACAGACAAAATACTGCTAAGAATTTCACCCATAATAATAATAATAATAATAATAATAATAATAATAATAATAATGATAGTAATTATTTCTACTGGAAGCACAAGTCCTCAAATTTGGGGGGAAGGGATTAAGTCGATTACATCGATCCCAGTGCATAACTGGTACTTATTTTATCGGCCCCCCAAAAATGGATGAAAGGTAAAGTCGACCTCATCGGAATTTGAACTCAGAAGATAGTGAAAGACTAAATACTGCTAAGCTTTTTGCCTGGTGTCCTAACAATTCTGCCAGCTTGCTACCCTAATAATAAGAATAAAAATAATAATAATAATAATAATAATAATAATAATAATAATAATAATATAATAATAATAATAATAATAATAAAGATGATGATGATGATGATGATGATGATGATAATAATAGATGCAGTACCAGGCAGTGGCTCTCATGGCTTCTGATCTTAATTGATTGGAAGTGTTATCATGTACATTGTTTTGTCTTGGTATAAAAGATGGGCTACAGCAAATATTCTGCTCAATGCCACAGATTTGCTTGTCGGTTGTTTGACCTTAACCAGTTGAGAATGTCCCTTAGTGGCTGACGATATGTGCATCTCTGATCACGAGCAGAAGTAGTGGGGGAGCATCATAGCCATGTGTTGAGAGGGATTCTTTGGGGTTTGAATAATTCACCTCTGGAAACATGGGTGTTTCGTTCAACATCCTTAAACAACTCTTATTCAGGGACCTTGCATCAGCCACACTCAAAAGGTTTTATTTTTGTTTTTTACGTGTCACTAGCACGGGGGTCAGTCAGACGGCACTGACAGCAACCATACTCAAATGGTGCTTTTTACGTGCCACCAGCACTGGCTAAGCCTGAATATTTAGACTGGTTTAAATGCGAAATCGTTGAAGCAAGGAACTGACGACCATTGCACAACAACAACAACAACAACAGCAAACACTACCATCACATTCATAATTCTGTGCTGAATCAAAACTTCTGCAATATTTTGGTAAATCATTTGCTTTATTCCTCAAATTTACAACAAAAGCCGTTTGATAGTCAACATAGAGATCATCATGTCATACGGTCTGAAGCACCTTCCTTTGGTCCTGTCCTTGTCTTTCGAGGCAAAGAATTCCTTCACTGAAGCTGCCACCTCCTCTTGGTGGGTATAGTATAATGAGCACAGGAGATGACCCATGGAGAGAAACAAATAATAAGGCCTGCCCAAAGCAATACTAAAACATACTCAAAGCACAAAAATATAGAGTATATATATATATATATATTATATATTATACTCATTCATCATCATCATCATATCGTTTAGCGTCCGTTTTCCATCTAGCATGGGTTGGGGGTTGGACGGTTCTACTGGGGTCTGTGAAGCCAGAAGGCTTCATCAGGCCCAGTCAAATCTGGCAGTGTTCTACGGCTGGATGCCCTTCCTAACGCCAACCACTCCGTGAGTGTAGTGGGTGCTTTTACGTGCCACCCGCACTGGTGCCAGACAGAGCTGGCAAACGGCCACGAACGGATGTGCTTTTTATGTGCCACCAGCACGAGGGCCAGGCGAGGCTGGCAACGGACACGAAACGGGGCGGTGCTGGCAACGGTCGCGAAACGGAAAGTTCTCTTACATGCCACCGGCACTGGTAACACATCTGCAATTTCCATTGATCGATTTCCATGATCAATTTCGATTCTGATCGTCACTTGCCTCAACGGGTCTTCACAAGCAGAGTTTTGACATGCCACCGGCACTGGTAGCATATCCGCAATTTCCATTGATTGATTTCGATTCTGATCCTCACTTGCCTCATCAGTCTTCACAAGTAGAGTTTTGTGTCCCAAGAAGGGAAGGTATGCATACGTAGGCTGGCTCCATCCCATGTAGAAGGCCACGGGTTATGGACTCACTTGTCCTGCCGGGTCTTCTCGCGCACAGCACACTTCCAGAGGTCTCGGTCTCTAGTCATTTCCTCAGTGAGACCTAAAGTTCGAAGGTCGTGCTTCACCACCTCGTCCCAGGGTTTCCTGGGTCTGCCTCTTCCACAGGTTCCCTCAACTGCTAGGGTGTGGCACTTTTTCACACAACTATCTTCATCCATTCTCGCCACATGACCATACCAGCGCAAACGTCTCTCTTGCACACCACAACTGATGCTTCTTAGGTCCAGCTTTTCTCTCAAGGTACTTACACTCTGCCGAGTGTGAGTACCGGCATTACACATCCATCGGAGCATACTGGCTTCATTCTAGCGAGCTTACGCATATCCTCAGCAGTCACAGCCCATGTTTCACTGCCATGTAGCATGGCTGTTCGTACACACGCATCATACAGTCTGCCTTTCTCTCTGTGCGAGAGGCCTTTTGTCACCAGTAGAGGTAAGAGCTCTCTGAACTTTGCCCAAGCTATTCTTACTCTAGCAGTTACACTTTCAGCACACCCGCCCCCGCTGCTGACTTGGTCACCTAGGTAACGGAAACTATCAACTATTTCTAGTTTTTCTCCCTGGAAAGTGACGGAAGTTGGTCTCAGAGCATTTTCAGTGTTTATTGTTCTGAGCATCTGCCACATACAAAAACCATTCCTAGTTAGCCTTCCTTTGACATTGCTGCATCTCTTATGTGTCCATAGCTTACACTTGGTGCATCTTATAGAGTTTCTACCTACACTTTTCTACAGATCGAGCAGGGCCATCTACCTGAAGGTGTTTGTGATTTGTCTACCTTCCTACTGATTACGACTTTGGTTTTAGCTAGATTGACTCTGAGGCCCTTCGATTCTAATCCTTGTTTCCACACCTGAAACTTCTCCTCCAGTTCTGATAGCGACTCAGCAATTAGAGCAAGGTCATCAGCATAGAGGAGCTCCCAAGGGCATCCTGTCTTGAATTCCTCCGTTATTGCCTGGAGGACTATGATAAATAGGAGGGGGCTGAGTACTGAGCCTTGGTGGACTCCTACCTCTACCCGGAATTCTTCACTGTACACATTTCCAACCCTCACCCTACTAGCGGCGTCCCTGTACATGGCCCGCACAGCTCTCACTAACCATTCATCTATCCCTAGTTTCCTCATTGCCCACCAGATAAGGGATCGGGGGACCCTGTCGAGGCTTTCTCCATGTCAACAAAAGCCAGGTACAGGGGCTTATCTTTGGCTAGGTATTTCTCCTGCAGCTGCCTTACCAGGAATATAGCATCAGTAGTACTTTTCCCTGGCACAAACCCAAACTGCATCTCATCTAAACTAACTCTCTCTCTAATTAGTTGGGCTATGACCCTCTCCGTAACCTTCATCACTGATCCAACAGCTTGATACCTCTGTAGTTATTTGTATCTAGGGCATCACCTTTACCTTTGTAGCAGTTGACTATTATACTGCTACACCAGTCATTGGGTATGACCCTTTGTGTATCACCTGATTAACTATACGGGTGACTAGGCTATAGCTGACACTACCAGACATTTTGAGCATCTCTGCAGTGATTCCTGATGGGCCTGGGGCTTTCCCTGTCTTCATGCTTCTAATTGCCTTAGCTACCACGGAACTATCAACTCGGATAGCTGGTCCCTCTGTTGGGTCAACATTCGGCAGACTCTCTTTATCCCATTCATTTTCTTCATTCAGCAACCTTTCATAGTGGCATCTCCAAACCTCTCTCTTTGCATCCTCATTTAGCGCAAGTGAACCATCTTCCATGCGAACACACTTCTCTCCTACCACATCACGATTCTCTCTCACACACTGTCTTGCAACACGAAACACCTCCAGTCTTTGGTCCTCACGGCGCAGAACATTGGCAAATTTTTTCTTATCTGCTTCCCCTCGCTCTAATAAACCTGTCTCCTAGCTTCTCTTTTGGCAGTCTGATACAATCCCTGCTACCCCCATTTTTCCAGACCTTCCAAGCCTGTCTCTTTTCTCTAATAGCCCTGTCTACAATATTGTTCCACCACCACGTTATTCTAGGTCGAGAGGGGACTTTGCACCAGCCACAGATCTGGTCAGTGGCTCTCAGCAGGTTGTCCCTTAGAAACGTCCAGCTGTCTTCTACCCCCTGTGATGCTCTATCCCCTTCTACTTCGTCAGAGGCTTCAAGTAATATGTCCCTAAATCTCTGTCCATTTGCAGGATCTTTAAGCTTCCAGATCCTTCTTCTCCATATTTGTCGTCTTCTGGTTGTCCTCCTAGTCCTGATCCTAAAGTCACTAACTACCAGTCTATGTTGTGGGGTACATTCTTCACCTGGGAAGGTTTTGGCATTTATAAGCAGCCATCTCTCCCTTTGCCTTGTAAGGATGTAGTCAATTTGGCTGGTATGTTGGCCCGAGTGGTAAGTGACTAGGTGGCTGGTAGGTTTCCTGAAGTTAGTGTTGCAAATCATAAGATTTTGCATCGCAAAACTCCAGCAGCCTGGTTCCCTCCTCGTTGCGGGAGCCATAGCCATAGCCTCCATGTACGCCATGGAAGCCCCCAGCATGTCGTCCAACGTGACCATTGAAGTCACCAGCCACAAAGATAAGGTCTCTGTCGTTCGTCAACGAGGTAGTCTACAGTAGAGTGTCATAGAATCGGTCTTTCTGTCCATCAGGTAGCCCCGACTGAGGAGCATAGGCTGATATAATGGTTGCTAAACTATGATGAAGCACTAATCTAATCTTAAGTATTCTGTCACATACTCTGATTACCTCAATTACTTTATCTACCCATTTCTCAGCGATAAATATACCCACGCCACCAACCCCGTCAGTTGTTCCCTGCCCAGAAAATCTTGTACCTGCGTTCCTTGCCTGTGAGGAACCTAGCTGATCCTCCTCTCCACCTTATTTCTTGCATGCAACATATATCCACACATCTCCGTTCAAGCATCTCGACTATCTCACCAGACCTACCTTTCAGAGTGCCAACGTTGAGGGTGCCAACCCTGAGGGTGTGGGAGGCATGGGCTCTAGAGACCCTGGGACGGTGGACAGTAGCTTTGTGTACCTGAAAAGAAAGCTCGCATTTGGCAGAATTCATGTGCAAGAAATGAAGTAGTAAAGTAGCCTTCAGTACAACCTGCATAACGCTAGCCTTTCATATTTTGCACTGTATGAACATTACCTTACATAGGTCGAGACTAGGGGTAGGGAGGGGTAGGGATGGTGAGAACATTTGCAGTCTTCATGGGAAGCAACCCCAGAATGGCAGAGAATAGGAACTTCCGGCATGCGTGGTGGGGGTGGGAGGGCGGGTGCGCCGTGTCTGAGTAAAGAGGTTCTGTTAATCGTGAGCTAGCAAATGGGTTTGTATGAATTGGGAGACAACACTAAACGAAAAATTGAAAAATCAGAGTGGCTATGAACCTGTAGACAAGTTTAAACGGAAAAAAAAAATGTTTGAGCTAGACAGGGTAATGAGGGAATACTGAAAGAATGAGGGACAATACAATGAGCCGGAAATTGAAGAATAGAGAAAGAATAAGAATAAGTGCAAGAAAGAAGGTAGTCGTAGCGAGGTTGGACGATTCACTTAACTTTTAGCCATTCTGATCTGTGCGTATTCTTTAGATATTTTGAAGCGAGTGGGGTTAACGATAATGCGATCGCTCTTTTATATATGGCGATGATGGTTTTGGGAGGGGGGGGGCATAGAGAACCATGGCGATGATGGTTATGGAAGGGGGGACATAGAGAGAGAGAGATAGGGTTAGTTAGAGAGAGAGGTCAAGGGACACGTGACAATAAGCGGTGTGAGGGAATTTGACTGGGGACGGCATTGTCGATAAATAAAGATTAGATAAATAGGTATAATATATATATATATGTATAATACATACATAAACAGGAATAAAATGTTTTTGTTACTGTACAGAGTAGTATAAAGTGGCGAGCTGGCAGAAATGTTAGCACGGCATGTGAAACCCTGATGGAATTTGAGCTCAGAATGTAAAGATGGGTAAAATGTCGCTAAGTATTTTGTCCAGCTAACGATTCGGCCAACTGACCACCCCAACTCAAATTATTTCAAATTTTTGTCACAAGGGCAGCTTGGGGGAGGTGGGCATGAATTGATTACATCAACCCCAGTGTTCGACTGGTATTTATTTCATCAACCCCAAAAGACTGAAAGGCAAAGTCGACCTTGGCGGAATTTGAACTCAGAATGTAGCGACGGGTAAAATACTGCAAAGCATTTCATCCAGCGTGCTAACGATTCCGCCAGAATAATAACAACAACAACAGCAGCAGCAGCAGCAGCAGCAACACAACAACAACAACAACAACAAAAATAATAATAATAATAATAAAAATAATAATAATAATAATAATAATAATAGTGATAATAATAATAATAACAATAATAACAATAATAATGATAATAATAATAATAATAATAATAATGATAATAATAATAATAATAATAATAATAATAATAATAATAATAATAATAATAATAATAATGTGCTGTTTATCTTGATATGAGATCACCATGTCACACACATGGTTGTGATACCTGTTATCTATGCCTTTTCTTACAGACGCATACACACACATTTATGTATATGAAATGATTCAGGATTGCATATACCATAAATCCTCGAGTATATTCCGCATTTCCCCCCAAAATTTAAAGGTCAAAATCCTTAGTGCGTACTATATACGAAGTTAAAAATGAAAAATATTTTCTAAGCAATGTCCGAGTTTCTATTTGCTCGGGCGCAAAAATACCTTAAGCTAAGCCTGAAAGCGACGAAATCATAAAAGAATCATCCATAACTTGCAGTAAGCAACATTTATTAAACGTTATTACTGTTATTTCTTTATCTTCTGCAAACAAAATGCACAAAAAAGCTACACGTTTGCATTATGTTATATATACAATAATAATAAAGGACGTTACTGTATACATTCCTGTAACTTAGCAGTTTGGCAAAAGGGACTGATAGAATTAGTACTATGCTTAATAAATAAGTAATGGGGTCGATGCATCCGACTAAAAACTCAAGGCAGTGCCCCAGCATGGTCGCAGTCTAATGACTGAAACGGGTAAAAAATAAAAGATAAAAAATACCACACAGTCTAAAGAAGAAGCAGAGCCTATGGTCATTGTATGTTGTCCAACACTTAAGAAATGGATACAACGCCTTACTTCCCTGGGCATGGATACATTGAAACTCCGACGTCTGGCAGCTGAGTTGGCAGACACCCATAAAATTATTAACCATCTTACTAACAATAACTCTGAGCACCTTTTCAAACTCCACCTGTCTAACACCTGTGGACATGTTTACAAAGTCAGGAAACAGCACACCTCCCATGACTTTCGGAAACATTTTTTTACACTTAGAGTTGCTGAAGTATGGAACAAATTGCCGGCATCAGTTGTTAGTTGTCGGAGCACTGCATCCTTCAAAACTTCCATGCTTTCTGAGATTCGCCAACACTACACCTGATTTTCTCCCCTCCATACACACGCAAGCATGTATCTGACTCATACACTGTTCAATTCACATACATTTGTACATTACTGCATATGCTTTATACGCACTTTCTGACAAGTTGTGGTGCACCTGAGCACTGTATACAGTAATTTCATTATTATTATTATTATATTTATAAGTTGACAAGTTCAAATAAAAACTTGGATAGGATGGAGTATTTTAAAGGTTTGGTGGTATGGGAGGGAAAAGATCAGGTAAGGTTCTTTTTGTTTTTTTGGAATTTTTTTTAATTGCTTGGAATTTGATGAGAGTTGGTGACAAATTCCATCTGACCTCTGAAAACATGAAAAATTGGAAATATCTCAAAAATATTCTTCAGGTGCAACTCACATATCAGAATTGCATTACCTAGTTTCACAAACACAAAATGAAAAAACACATTTAATACAGAATACTGAGGTGACCAAAGTTGGTAGTTGTTGGGTGGGGTGAGGCTGAAGTATTTCCTAGCTCTGATAAAAAAAAAAAAAATGAAGGGACCAATCTTTGAGAGGTAGTTTTAGTATGTTGAGGGTGATAATATGTCCAAAAAGATTCCCAATAATAATAAAACCTAGCATTTGAAGCACTTGTTAGAGCTGTAGTTGTATAATATTCATGTTTAACCCTTCTGTTACCGTATTCCTGTTGAGATGCTCTGTGTTACTTTCAATTAATTTTAAATATAACAAAGAATTTAGTAAAATAACTTAGTTATCATTCAGCTAGTGTTAGGAACATAAATTGTGACTAAGGTTTGGTGGAAGATATTAATTCAAAACTTATGTAAACAAGACATTTGTACTCAGAGCCAGTTTCAGCCGGGTTGGTATTGAAAGGGCTAAAGGGTGAAATGCAATAATGTTTTCATTGTTCGTTCTCAACCAAGGTCCATATGACCATCAGCGGGGTCCATTAAGGTCTTGTTGAAATTCATCTGTAATAAACTGGTCATTTTAGAGATGAGGAATTATGTACAATATTTACATTGGACGGATAGATGTCCTTACCTTGTTTGTTGTTACCACAATGTTTCGGCTGGTGTACTCTCCAGCCTTCATCAGGTGTCCTGGTGGAATTTCAAACCCAACCCTTTATTTGACTAATGGGGTACACTGTTCTTATTCCTAAGGTATTTTTTGCTGATGTTATTTTTATTATCTATTCAAGTCACTGACTGAGATTGAACCTGGAATCTTGGGGCTAGTAGCCCACACTCTTAACCACTACGCTATATGCCTGTGGGCAATTATAGAGTGAATTCTAGGTTCAATCCCAGTCAGTAACTTGAATAAATAATAATAATAGCAATAATAATAATATTAATAATAATAATAATAATAATAATAATAATGATAATGATAATGATAATAATGATAATGATAATGATAATAATAATAATAATAATAATAATAATAATAATAATAATAATAATAAAATAATAATAATAATGATAATAATAATAATAATAATAATAATAATAATAATAATAATAATAATAATAATAATGATAATAATAACATCAGTAAAAAATACCTTAGGAATGAGAATAGTGTACCCCATTAGTCAACTAAAGGGTTGGGTTCAAAATTCCATCAGAACACCTGATGAAGGCTGGGGAGTACACCAGCTGAAATGTTGTGGTAACAACAAACAAGGTGAGGTCACCTATTTGTCCATTGTTAATATTGTACAAAATATTTTAACAGTTATTTTTATACAATTTCTTATATTTAATTATGAAAATATAAGCGGATCTTTTTTAAAAACATTCAATGTGTATGAGGGTCCAGAGAAGTAAAATAGGAACCATAGGGGAAAAAAATGGCTGAGCCACTGATATGCATGTAGTGTTTGTTTTTGGCAGTTTTATTTATTTATTTATATATTTATTTATTTATTTATTTATTGTTACTATAATTCACAAGATTTACAAAGAGAATACCTTCAAGGAAGCTGTTTATATTTGGCGTGTAAGTGGGTACCAGTGGATATTTGGTATGAAGCAGGTATCAGCAGGTACAGACGGTTAGAGATAAATAAAGGGCTGCTACCGTCAATGAAGGAATGGATGCTGCTAGATGTGATGAAAGGGGCAGAGCGCTGATGCTTAGGAGGTTGTGATTATTGTGATACGATACCGTAAATCCTCAAGTATAATCTGCATTTTTTTCCAAAAATTTAAAGGTCAAAATCCCAAGTGCGTACTATATACGAGGTTAAAAATGAAAAATATTTTCTAAGCAATGTCCGAGTCTCTATTTACTATCCAGCAATGTTTTTATTCAGATGCATTTTGTGATGTTGGGCGCGAAAATACCTTAAAGCTAAGCCTGAAAGCAATGAAGTCATAAAAGAATCATCCATAACTTGCAATAAGCAACATTTATTAAAGTAAAAGCATTCAGAAATAAATGAAAGCGAATCTTGTGATGTTGACGATGAATCTGACGATGACGGAGATTTATATACTACAATGATGCTGACATGTTTACGGAGGAACAAATGGAACAGTTATTTGATGCTGAAAGTGACGTTGAATTTGCAGGATTCGAATAAATATTTTTGCTTTTGCTTTTGTAACTGATAGTGATAAATATGTAACGGCAATTTACATTTATTTTTCACTGACATTATTACTGTTATTTCTTTATTTTCTGCAAACAAAATGCACAAAAAAGCTGCACGTTTGCATTATTTTATATATACAATAACAATAAAGGATGTTACTGTATACGTTTTTACAAACCAAGGATGTTAAATAGACCTCCTTGACTCAAGTTAGAGAAGGGGTGCGTATTATACACAAGGTTTAGGTTTTTCAGAGGTACAACCTCCAAAAAATCCCCTGCATATTATACTCAAGGGTGGACTATACTCGAGGATTTATGGTATTTCGTAATCGAGATGCAGTAGGAATGATGAAAGAGAAGAGGAAATGGCTGAATCAGGGGATTCTAAGTGATGGTAGTAGAGATGAAGAACTAACTGGAACAGAAGCTATTGCAGAAGTAATAGAAGAGATCAGGGTTCCAAATGTGTTCATGAGTCTTTGCCAAACAAACAAAATTTTTGGGGATAAGGAAACATTTTCAGTGACACAATTCACTGGAAAATACGAAGAGTTTCATCCATATTCAAAAGGTTGCCATAAATTTACTTGATGTTGGCATAATTCAGGCATTTTTTAAAGAGTTCTTATAAGATTAACAGACAATCTGAAGAGTTACAGAGGAGTATTTAATGTAACATATGAAAGAGTCAACTCTGCAAGCATTCCTTATTCATGTCTGTTGTCATTTTCCAAGAAAGTTCTTCACAACATTCAGCAATTTTATTGAGGTTTTTCTTCTTCAGAGGCTGGAGAATATAAGAATGGAATTTTTTACCAATTAAATATCGTTTTAACTAAACAGGAAATAAAATTCAAAGAATTTTAAAACGACAAAATATGTCTTCAGACAGTTATGAACGTTGACATTTGAAAAATAAATGTAAAATATTCTATGTAACAAATACACACATACACAAACACACATAACACACATATCTGGATATGTTCATACATACATACATACATATATATATACATACATACATACATACATGCATGCATACATACATACATACATGCATACATACATACATACATACACACATGCATACATACATACATACGTATATATATATCATCATCATCATCATCATCATCATCTTTTAACGTCAGCTTTCCGTGCTGGCATGGGTTGGACGGTTTGACTGAGGGCCGGCGAGCCAGATGGCTGTACCAGTCTCCAATCTGATCTGGCAAAGTTTTTACAGCTGGATGCCTTTCCTAATGCCAACCACTCCGAGTGTGTAGTGGGTGCTTTTACGAAGTAGGATTTAACGTTTTGAGCGAAGCTCTTCATCAGAAACATAGAAAAAGGAAAGGTCCAAGGAAGGAAGACGGAGAAAGAAAATCACCAACGACACACACGCAGGTGTGTGTATGTATATACATATATCTATATATATCTATATATATATATATATATATATATATATATATATGTGTGTGTGTATATATATATATATATCGTATGTATATACTTAATATGGAAATGAAATGTATGCAGTTGGAAGATGTAGCACAAAAGGTGGAACATGTGGGAAGCAACAAAATTAAGGTAAAGGAGTACGTCTACCTTGGACACACAGTGAATATGTTCTAGCAGGGTGGAAGGCATTTA
Organism: Octopus sinensis; assembly: GCF_006345805.1. NCBI lineage: Eukaryota > Metazoa > Mollusca > Cephalopoda > Octopoda > Octopodidae > Octopus > Octopus sinensis. The sequence goes on from NC_043007.1 coordinate 19,101,118, forward strand.
ACTCAGTAAAGGATGTGATCCAAACCAATCTAGACAATGTTATACGTGCCAGACTCTTCGATAGCACCGTCCTAGCTGCACTCTTATACCCAAGTGAGACGTGGGCTATTACGAAGAGGATAGAACATTCGCTTGGGTGTAATGCAAAGGGCCGTGGAATGACCCCTTGATAGGAATATCACTAAGAGACCATGTTTGGAATGAGATGATTCAGGAAGGGAGCAGAGTGAACAATGTGGTTGCAGAGTACCAAAAGCACAAGTTCTGCTGTGTTGGACATTTCGTAAGGTTCACAGACAACAGGTGGACCCATGCATTTGCTGTATGGTATCCTAGTGATACCATACCATACAAGGTGGCAAGCTGGCAGAATCGTTATCACGCCAGGCGAAATGCTTAGCAGTATTTCGTCTGCCGTTACGTTCTGGGTTCAAATTCTGCCGAGGTCGACTGCCTTTCATCCTTTCTGGGTCGATTAAATAAGTACCAGTTACACACTGGGTTCGATGTAATCGACTTAATCCGTTTGTCTGTCTTCTCTGTGTTTAGCCCCTTGTGGGTTGTAAAGAAATAGGTATCCTAGTGATCAGAAAAAGCCATTTGGAAGGCCTCCACAATGATGGGAACATGATTTAGCTAAGCAATTTGGGTCAAGACAGAAAAGAATGGTACAATCGAGACAATTGGAAGTGCACTGTGACCAGCGGTGTGTAACAACATCTGATGATATATGGTCAATATTTATCAGTTATTTGGTAACAGTTCGTACACAGACCAGATGACAAGTATTTCCCCTGATGAGATTCAAGAGGACCTAACAACAAAAGATCCAATTGCTGAGGCATGGCACATGCTTGGATGGGTCAGAGGGAATTTGTTGAGGTAGATGCTCTTCCTGTCACCAACCCTTACCTTGTTTCCAAGGAAGACGATATTTCCCCATGGCCAGACATGGAGAGGAGGCTTTCTCCGTCCGGGTTGCGGATCTGTGGAATAAGCTGCCAAACGAAATAGTGAAGATGCCGACAACCGCTCGGTTCAAAGTCTCTCTTGACCAGAAATGGCCTGAACTCTTTGCATGACCACCCTCCCTGTACATAACTCCATGTCCCCCTACATGGCCTTGCTTTTTGCTTTTTGAGCTAAAAAATTAACTTAACTTAACAATACAAGACTGGAAATGAAAATCATTGATGGTATGATGGTGACACTTGGCTACAATCATCACACGGTGTCAAGATAAGGGTGCACACACAGACTCATACATACAGATGTATGTGTATGCTGTATACACACACACATCTACGGTGGACTTCTTTTAGTTTCCATCTACCAAAATCCACTCACAAGGCTTTGGTTAGCCTGGGACTACATTAGCAGACACTTTACCATGGCACCACACAGCGGGACTGAACCTGGGATGTCATGGTTGGGACGAAAATCTGTTAACCACCTGGCTGCACCTAGACTCATCATCAATAAACATAGAAATAAATGGGAAGGTAGCCACCTCTAGATTGGGTTAGGGTTAGGGTTAGAGTAGCCACCTCTAGGTTGGGTTAGGGTTAAGGTAGCCACCTCTAGGTTGGGTGGCCACCACTGGACCACATGGTGAACCACAAAGAAATAAACCATACCAAACTTTCTTGAAGATAATAAATACGGATTGTGTAGGGTGGCCCAAAAGTCACAAAGGTGGTAATAATTCATTTATGTTCTGTTTTAAATTCATGGGGCCTTAGCACCACATACAGTTCATAGATGATGCTTAAGGCATTGGAATGAAGGGAAAAGAGTGAAGGGTGGCCATGCACAGGGTGAGAGAGGCAGCAGGGAGGGCCTCTCGCTGGGTATGGAGCAAGAGAGAGGAGTTAAGGCTGAAAACCAGGAGGGGATGATGGGCAGTGATTCGGCCACCCCTACTGACCTACCAATATTGGGTACCATTTGATGAGATCAGTTCCACCCGGCCAAAGCTTTAATCACTTTGGTCACTGGAAAAGAAACATCTTCATCGGAAATATGTTAGGGGTGGAAACATCACGTTTTCTAAATTACAAATACAAAAAAAGTAATTAAAACAAATTTATGAAAATTTCAGACCCATTTGTGACTTTTGAGTTACCCTGTACATGTGTGAAAGTAAATACCTTACTTTATGTTGTTGTTGCTGTAACTGTTGTTATTGTTCTTTTTAGTGTCGATGCCTTTACTATGGTATACGTCTTGCTGGTTATTCCTTTTCTTTGGTCTTCAAAACAACCATTAAAATTTGGTCAGTTTTCTTATTCTGCAGCAGAAATTCTTGTTTTCATTGTCAAATCCTCTATTTTGCTACTTGTTTTGTTATTTACAAATCTTCTTCTTCTTCTTCTTTAGGGGCCATGTCCAGAATGTAGGACAGAGGGCAAAATCTTTTCCTGCCGTAATTCTCTATTCTTTGTTTTCAGAAATGGTTCCACTTCCTGACGTTTAATGCTTCTTTCTTCCAACCAATTCATTAAGCTTGATATCCGTATCTCCCTTCTCCATCATCTGCTTCTTCTCCCTTCAACCAATTTCTTATTTACCATATTTTCTCTGTCCATGCTGTCCTTAATATTCTCCTTAAAATAATCAAGGTATTTCACAGGTGTGCATGCATGAAAAGAGATTGGACCCAAGACAATGTGTCATAAACATTTTTTTTTTTTTTCAAAAAATTTAATTATAACTCTTTCATTTTCAGATTTACTCTGTCAAAATTAAGCCTTATTTATTCAATTTTGAATTAATCATGTATTATCTTGTAGCTTCAAGATTTCAATGATGTGACTGTTTATTTTTAGAATGACATTGTAGAGTAGGTGTGAGAAGCCGGATATAAGCAGGCTTGAATACAAAATAAATAACATATTTGGACCGGATATGATAGGGTTGAGTGTCAAAAAATTAAAACAACTGTTTTTGTTTTCTTTTGTTATTTTTCTTTTAAATTTTCCATGCAATTGTAATTTTATTTTTATTTTTTTAAATTTATTTTATCTCCAGTGTCATCATTAAGTCAGAAAGATTTGAGGACTTCAAATGAAAATGGTGACTTACTTCATGTTGCTATTGTCGTTGTGGTGATGTTTTAATTCTTACATGATAACAGTTCCTCATGTTTAGACCTATGTCAGTTCTGATTCTACAGTTCTATGATCAAAGGCATTCCAGCCATGACCATCATGACTTTTTCTGGACATGAAGTAAACCAACAGCAACATTATCTCATATGTACATTTTTCAAAAATATAATTAGGTGTGATATGATGAAAATTTAGCTGCTATTTCTAGTAGGTCGAGCATTTATTTAGATGAACTGACTAGATTTGTTGTTTAAAGCCAGGTCAACCCTAACAGGACAGTTCTAAGTTTAAAGACATTCCAGCCATGACCATCAGCATGATGTAAATGAACCAGCACCAGTTGTCAGAGGGTGGGAGAATAAACACAACAACAAAGAGACATATATGAATATATATGCATGTATGTATGAACAGTATGTAGAATGGGTTTTCACAACCAAATTCACTCCCAGGGCATTGGTCAGCCCAGGGCTAAAAGCAGGAAACACTTGTCCAAGGTGCCACGCAGTAGAACTGAACTCAAAGCCATGTGATTGCAAACGAGCTACTTAACCGCACAATGAATTTAAGACAAAAAGTAAATACCCTCAATATATTAGGAAGCAACCCCATAAGCATTTTGCAACCACAAACCCTAGATTCAGTAAGACTGCCTTTAACATCTTATCAAATTGGGGAGACAAAAATCATAACTTGATAAACAATCCCTATTTCTTTATTGCCCACAAGGGGCTAAACATAAAGGGGACAAACAAGGACAGACAAGGGGATTAAGTCGATTACATTAACCCCAGTGTGTAACTGGTACTTAATTTATCGACCCGGAAAGGATGAAAGGCAAAGTCGACCTTGGCGGAATTTGAACTCAGAACGTAGCGGCAGGTGAAGTACCTATTTCTTTACTACCCACAAGGGGCTAAACACAGAGAGGACAAACAAGGACAGACAAGGGAATTAAATCGATTACATTAACCCCAGTGCGTAACTGGTACTTAATTTATCGACCCCGAAAGGATGAAAGGCAAAGTCAACCTCAGCGGAATTTGAACTCAGAACGTAATGACAGGCGAAATACCAATTTCTTTATTACCCACAAGGGGCTAAACATAAAGGGGACAAACAAGGACAGACAAACGGATTTAGTCGATTACATCGACCCCAGTGCGTAACTGGTACTTAATTTATCGACCCCGAAAGGATGAAAGGCAAAGTCGACCTCAGCGGAATTTGAACTCAGAACGTAATGACAGGCAATATACCAATTTCTTTACTACCCACAAGGGGCTAAACATAAAGGGGACAAACAAGGACAGACAAACGGATTTAGTCGATTACATCGACCCCAGTGCGTAACTGGTACTTAATTTATCGACCCTGAAAGGATGAAAGGCAAAGTCGACCTCGGCGGAATTTGAACTCAGAACGTAACGGCAGATGAAATACGGCTATGCATTTCGCCCGGCGCGCTGACGTTTCTACCAGCTCCTCGCCGATTCAGCACCAAATGACTCAGTTCCGTTGAACCTCGCTGTACGAGTGACCCATTGTACCAGTAATTTGCTGTACGAACCAAGACTCATGCAAATTTTTGTCTTGAAGTATGAGCAAACAAATCATCCCATCTTCAAGGTAATCCAGTTAATAAAACCAGTTTACATATTTATTCTGCATTCTCTTTTTTAATTATATGTCTTGCAAACAACTTGCACATGCAAAAGCTACCAGTCAAAAACTCCACATACCGGAAGCCAGCAAGTGCATGGTGTCATCAGGAGAGAATACGCGCCATTTTGGGGCCTACCTCTCGACAGCATCAATGTGCACCGGATCCCCTCACTGATATGAGGCCCCACTTGCTAAATCAGCTAAATCAAATAAAGCTCAATATCCTTCTAGCCATCGCTCATCGTCTCTTTTTAACCAAACCCAGTGGCTGGCCTTCTCCACTAAACCTTTACTTCTAACTAAACCTTTTCTGTTTTAAAACCCATAAAAAGTTGTTTTTGAATGGTTTTTTGAGGGTCTGGAACGATTAATTATATTTTAGTTAATTTCAATTAGGGAAATTTGATTTGTAAGACAAGCTCGGTCGTGGAATGAATTAAACTCATACTGCGAGGTATCACTGTAATTCCATTAGGCTATACAAATTACAAGCAAGAACTTGAAATTCTTGTGAGCTGGCTGACCTATTTAGTGAATGGCCCACAGGTGGCAGTGAGTACAGCTGTGCATTTAAACATTTTTTCATACAACACTTGTGTAAGTGATATCTTGATTTTGTGACCTCCTTAGCTTATTTTACTCAAATTTCATCCTGGCAACGGTGTCTAAGAAAGATGCGAGTCTCACTGATGTCTTAAAGTGAAAGTTAAATTCACAATTTCGTTTTGTCTGGGAAATGACAACAAGCACATATGAAATGGTATTTGATAGGAAAGGCGGCAAACTGGCAGAATCGTTGGCACGCCGGGCGAAAAGCTTAGCGTTATTTCGTCTGCCGTTACATTCTGAGTTCAAATTCTGCCGAGGTCGACTTTGCCTTTCGTCCTTTCGGGGTCGATTAAATAAGTACCAGTTATGCAATGGGGTCGATGTAATCGACTTAATTCGTGTGTCTGTCCTTATTTGTCCTGTCTATGTATTGGCCCCTTGTGGGTAGTAAAGAAATAGGCATTTCATCTGCTGCTACGTTCTGAGTTCAAATTCCGCCAAGGTCGACTTTGCCTTTCGTCCTTTCGGGGTCGATTAAATAAGTACCAGTTATGCACTGGGGTCGATGTAATCGACTTAATCCGTGTGTCTGTCCTTGTTTGTCCTGTCTATGTTTAGCCCCTTGTGGGTAGTAAAGAAATAGGTATTTGATGGGAATTATGTCAATTTAGATTTATTTTTGTCAGTACATTTTCTGATGACAAAGAAAAAAAAGACAGCAGGAGAAAAAAGAGAGAAATTCCATTTTATTCCTGACAGCTATTTTGAATGACCATTAAAAAACCAATGGAATATGGTAAGAGTACCAGTGTAATTCAAGAATGATGAAATGGTTTTGATACTGTCAAATTCATGGAATGGAATTCGTCAAGTAGCTTCATAATGGAGCAGGCTCAATTGTTCCATAAAGAACTTAAATTGGAGCATAATTTGTAACTTAAAGGGCATGGATAGGTGGCCACCACTGATCAGCAAAATGGTCAATACAGGAAGGTTTTGAAACCAATGGCACTGGAAATTTAGAGTTGCATCTGCTGCACATATAATGAACTAATATATATTTAACTAGCACTATGACCCGGCATTGCCGGGTCATAGTGCTAGTGCAAGTACTGTCCAAATCTCCAACCAATTACATACAGCTAGCTGGCATTCAATTGGCGTATCAAGTTTCAGGCATTTTGATTGGGTTTTGGATAGAAAATTCACAAAAAAATCACTTCTATTGACTTTTTAATGGCTTTGCGGGGTGACTGGGGAAATGTAAAGATGTGCACGACCATCCTTGGACGGTTTTGAATGACCATAGAAAGTGCGAGCCCTCTAACTGAAAAATTGTGGATTTGTATAAAGGACACACACAGACATTTTGCCGTTTATATATAGAGAGATTGGTAAAAGTTGCAGAGTTACTCAAAGGCTGAGAGTTTCATGTAATTGCACTACCCAATACAGGAAACTCTAAGCCTTTGAATCACTTTCTAATTTCAACCAATTACATATTGAGGGAGACCCAGGAAGACATAGGATGAGGTGGTCAAGCAGGACCTTCGAACATTGGGCCTCACAGAGGCAATGACAAAAGACCGAGACCTCTGGAGATATGCTATGACAGAGAAGACCCAGCAAATAAAGGGAGTTCACAGCTGTAGCCTGCACCAGTGTCGCATAACCAGCCCACTCAAAAGTACCTTGGATCGTAGGGCGATGTGTCGTGCCTGAGGAGACCTATTGAGTCAAGTACATCAACTTTAAAAAGAAAAAAAAAAAATTCAAAACCTTTGTTTCAGGTGATGTAGAATATGATTAAGTTGGAATTTAATGTGGAAAGGAATAAAATAATTGGGGTGGGTAATGGATAATTCCATTGATACACCTCATCAAAACGAATGAGGAAACAAAGTCGAGATTTGAGATTTATCCAAACCCCAACGTCTCAATTTTTTTTCACATCAAATTCCGACATCTGGAATGTATTTGTAAAAAATATTATTGAGAGATATCCAGTATTCAGAAAGTTATGAGGAAACAAATGACGTGGATGAATTATCCGAAACTCCTTTCCACTGCCTCTGATATCTTTTTTCGCAACGAATTCCAATACAATCTTAATTTACATCATTTAAAATGTATCCAGGGAAAATTTCATTAAAAATATGTATTTTTCAGAAAGTTATAAAGTATCAGTCAAATGTGGGCACATATCTGTAGTTATGACCATAAAATGTCAGTATTCTTTCGGTATAACCCTCAGAACTGTCAAAATTCGATCATATGAGACCATATGATTGTTCATTAATTTCCGTGAAGAATATTTATTTACAGCGTGGAAGGTGTTTATAATCCATTTAAGAAACATACAAAAACCGTTAGATTCACTTCAACATTTAAATTTAATTTGTCGAAATATTTTCGTCTCTTTGAGACCGCGACGATGCAGCACGAAGTTTTGTCAGTCTCAAAGCGACGAAAATATTTTGACAAATTAAATTTAAATGTTGAAGTGAATCTAACGGTTTTTGTGTGTTTTTTTAAATGGCTTACAAACACCTTCCACGCTGCAATTGTTTTCGTTCCAGCACACGATCTCAGATCAAATCACTTGCTATGCAAGTACATCTCCGTAATATTTATTTACTTTTGCTTTAAAGTGAAAGAGGCGAAAGTGAAAGATGTATGGACGTGTATATGGAATGGACGTGTGTGTGAGAGAGAGAGAGAGAGAGTGAAGGGATGTGCTGTCATGTATACGTAGAGAGAGAGAGAGTGTGCCACATAGACATCTCTTTTTCTTTCTCTCTCTCTCTCTCTCACACACACACACGTCCATTTCATATACACGTACATACATCTTTCGCTTTAAAACAAAAGTAAATAAATAAATAAATAAAATCAAAACGAAGATCGCCAAAATGTCGATGCAATGGAGTCACCTTTTCGCAAATCTGACTAAAAGAAACTTTTCATAATTTGTTGACGAGTCGACAGAATCGTTAAAGCGGTACTACTTAAGAAGAGTGGTCCTGGTGCGCGCACTCGCATAGTCGCGCATCCGCGCTAGCTAGTCGTTCCTACAACGACTACCTAGCAAAGTAAATAAAACTCAAAATAAATATTTTTTTTTTAAACAAAGTGATGGAAACGGCGGGTTTGTAGGGCCAGGCTGGGTTTTTCCCCCCTAATTCACGGAGATAAGTAGCTTATGGGGATCTTTTCGGTTTGAACGGCAGTTTTTAACAAAATTTCTAGGTAACTAAACACTTTTAAACTTCGTATATTGATAGAATGTGTTTATAAAACATCTTTTTCTCTTGGCTTTATTGAGAATATTCTATAGTTTGTAAGATATTTGTTGTTTATTTTTTCTTCAATTTATGCAATTTCAACCAATCAGTGACGTCTATTGGGGTAAAAAAAAACATTCTGTGCCGTATGAATATGTCCCTCGTTTAAGAAACAGATTGGGTTTATTTACATTTGTGAAGAAGAAAAAAAGATACCCTTCCCCCCACCCCTAACCCTGAAACAGATTGAAATGCAATAGATCGATACTAGGGTCATAATTATGGGTGACAATTTCATATGACATCACTAGAAAAAACTGCCGTTCAAACCGAAAAGATCCGCTTATGGTATCTAGTCCCATTTTCTCTTGGACCTTAGCGAACCCCTTAGATACTAATACTTATCTTCGTCGCTGAAGAGGTTCGTTCTCGGTGTCAGTTCGACCGCCTAAAAATAGCAACCAAATCTCCTTCAAGTAATATCCTGCCGTCTTAAAGGAAAAAGAAAGAGCAACTTAGGTGAAGTTAAAGATAACGCTGTGCCTGAATAACCGACGGGATGGTCGATACTGGAACATCTTTGATCATTTATGCTCTACTGAAATTGACCTGAGGTTAGCACTTACAATAACCAGCGAAAGTAAAGAATACGTATACCCGGTGTTTAAGGTTAGGGTTTAGGATTTAGAATTAGGGTTAGGGTTTGGGCTTTTGTTACACCGAAAACGGAAGGTGTGCGCATTCTTTACCTCCGCCCAATAACCCCCTAAATAAGATCGTTGTTTCTTGTTACTTTCTATTTTGGCAGTTTCAATAATTTATTATGTTGTGTCTGGGGAGAGTCATTTTCTTTTTGTGCCTTATAATGCTTCAACACACGAACTCACATAAAGAATCTTGCAAACCAAATCCAAAAACGAAAAATAATTTATTAGATTCGTTAACATGATGTGAAAAAAAAACAGAATAAATAATAATAAAAACAAAGTTTTAAAAAAACAGTTGTAATTTACACGGACGAAAAGCATTAAGTTCACGAATTCGGAAAATGCAGATATCGAACGGGATTCGAACAAAAAGCTCTTCGTATGATTAAATATCTTAATTTAACAACAGAAATTAAAGTTATGGTTAACAGCTGAAAATCAGATTTAGATTAATCCTTAAACGGCGCGAAATGGTTGCAATGAACGTGTGCCAAACGGGGAAAAAAATTTTTTTTAATATATTTCTCGAGGGGAATTTTCAGGTACTAGTCACTAGTAACTAGTAGGATACATGGGCCCCGAAATATTTCTACTCTTGGCACAAGGCCCCGATCCCAGTACGCCGAATGCAAAGTCGACCTCGGCGGAATTTTAACACAGAACGTAACGGCAGACGAAACGTTCTGAGTTCAAATTCTGCCGAGGTCGACTTTGCCTTTCATCTTTTCAGGGTTGATAAATTAAGTACCAGTTGCGTACTGGAGTCGATCTAATCGACTGACCCCCTCCCCCAAAATTTCGGGGGCCTTGTACCTAGAGTTGAAAAGAATATTTCGGGACCCTTGTATCCCCTAGTACCAATTCTTATACTTATTTTCTCATTAAATAACTACAAAAACTATTATGATTGTTGTTTTCTCATACAATAAAATTCACAATCTCATGACTGAAAAGTGCTACGAAACATCCACTTTCCTTTGATGAAGGTCGTCGTATCCATGTAAAATTTTTAGAAACATCGGTTCATGATCTGCCGTTTAAGTGTTATGGTATTTAACCGTAAGGGACAGGCCAGAGACCTCTAGAGATTAAGAGATAATCTGACATGGGAATGCTAAACCAAAGTATTCCAAATTATCTACTGAAAGAAAAAAACTTTCAATTACTATACGTAGATATATAGACATAAATATATATATATATATATATATATATATATATATAATATATATATATATATATATATATATATATATATATTGTGACCCCCTTCGGTCAGACACTGACCATGGGCTTGCACCTAGAGAGTTACCCTCTGAGGCACAAGTCTGGGCAAGGTTGTTTTTATGGAAGACCAGCAGTCGCCCATGCATACCGGTCTCCCCTCTCCACGTCACCGATGTTGTCCAAGGGAAAGGCGAAGGGGCCGATACAGCTTGGCACCTGTGACGTCGCAACTCATTTCTACAGCTGAGTGAACTGGAGCAACGTGAAATAAAGTGTCTTGCTCAAGAACACAACACGCAGCCCGGTCCTGGATTCGAGCTCACAACCTCATATATAACGATGTGCTAAACTCTTCTGCCATCTTCTGATTTGGATCGCACACACGCTACACACACACATACGGCTATCTTTGCCTTCAAAGCATCACTTTCACTTTGTATACAAGGTATAACGAAAGTGAAACTGATGTTCTATATACAATGACAGCTTTCTCATTCTCTCTGGCACATATGTAGTAGTTGTATTAAAGAGTCGAAACTATTGAAAAGGTTGCAAGACGCAACGAAAAATTTTAGGAAATTTTACCGGTGCGTGTGTTAAATTATAAAGCACTCAAAGAGAATGACTCTCCCCAGACACAACAAAATATGCTTCAACACACGAACTCACATAAAGAATCTTGCAAATCAAATCCAAAAACGTATTAAATATATTTATGGCTAAAAGAAGCGCTTTTATTTCAACGTTAACCTGGTTAAAGTATATTTAGTTTTTTTCTTTCCTCCCTTTTGAAAATATTACTAAAGACCTTACAGTACCTGTAGCCTCCAAAACCTTATTTAATTCTTGGAGACAGTTTGAATTATTAATTAAAAGATTTTAACATTTTGATTCTTTTTGATTGAAAAAAAATCTCATGAGTTTTTTTAAGTCATAAATATTTGCAATAAATAAGTTGATAGCAAGTTGCTTTAATTTCGATTTCATAAGATATTCAATTCTGTGTGTGTTACCATTGGCTCACTTAAATAACAAATGGATAGGAACTGACATAGTCTTTGAGAAAAGGTGGAAGTGGTAATTTTCGTATGGAATAATGAAGAGGGGTCTCTGCCTCCGTTTTCTCAACTGACACATTGATAACGAGCCTGCAGAGATGTTTTAATGTTGGAACTGAGTGTCTTAATGGAATTTCCAGAATGATTGGTATGTGCTTGTTGACAGAGCTATCGAACCAACACCAATGGTTTTGAATCCCTCTTTCATGCCGGGGTCCTTTTGAACAACGATTGGAATAAAATTGTACAAGTTCAATAACAGTTTGAAAAAGAGGTATTTTATTTTGGGCTTCTTTGACACAATCTAAATGGAAGAAATTGTAGCGGGAAATTATTTTGGTACTGATCACTTTGTCGAAGGTTTTCACCGACAATGCAAACACATTCT
>NC_043007.1:19118105-19125605 GCF_006345805.1 Octopus sinensis
ACTGCAACAAGTAAAAAGGAAAAAGAAATTCTGGGGGTCAATATGTTCAACTAAAATTTCTTCGAGGCAGTGCCCCAGCATGGCCACAGTCTAGTCACTGAAACAAATAAAAGGTGAAAAAAAACAAAAAAATAATTGGAAAATATAACTATGGGGCTTTTGTCCTACCCTTGTTTATAACACACCTGCATTCACGACCCCATCTACATTTCTTTGTGTTTGTATGTGTGTGGAGGCACAATGGCCCAGTGGTTAGGGTAGCGGACTCGCGGTCATAGGATCGCGGTTTCGATTCCCAGACCGGGCGTTGTGAGTGTTTATTGAGTGAAAACACCTAAAGCTCCACGAGGCTCCGGCAGGGGATGGTAGTGATCCCTGCTTTACTCTTTCACCACAACTTTCTCTCACTCTTACTTCCTGTTTCTGTTGTACCTGTATTTCAAAGGGCCGGCCTTGTCACTCTCTGTGTCACGCTGAATATCCCCGAGAACTACGTTAAGGGTACACGTGTCTGTGGAGTGCTCAGCCACTTACACGTTAATTTCACGAGCAGGCTGTTCCGTTGATTCGGATCAACTGGAACCCTCGTCGTCGTAACCGACGGAGTGCTTCCAAAAAAAAGTATATATATGTGTGTCTATACATATGTGTTCATAAGGGAATCTTACATTGCTTTTAAACTCTATATTTGGAAGGACTCATTTTAAACTCTGTTAGACTTTTGGACTTTACTCATAAGATATTGGAATACTGCATATACACCATTATGCCTAAAAAATGGATTTACGAATTCAACACCCAAACATATCTTGCATCTATTTTCTTTCCTCCACCTCACTCTCTATTTTGTATCAATCTTTGTCCATTGAACCCAAAACTGTGGAGGCGCATGGCCTAGTGGTTAGAGCAGCAGACTTGCGGTCGAGGGGTCACAGGTTCCAATCTCAGACTGGGCGATGTCTGTGTTTATGAGCGAAACACCTGAGCTCCACGTGGCTCCAGCAGAAGGTAATGGCGAACTTCTGCTGACTCTTTCGCCTCAACTTTCTCTCACTCTTTCCTCCTGCATCTTGCAGCTCACCTGCAACAGACCGGTGTCCTGTCCAGGTGGGGAACCTATATGCCAAGGAAACCGGGAAACCGGCCCTTATGAGCGAGGCATGGCTTGAGAAGGAAGGAGCCCAAAACTGCTCCAGTTTATCCAAGTCTTTTTTAAAGACTTGCAGCTGTTTTGAATCTCATTGCTGAGAGAAAGAAATAAAGCAGTCAACAGCTTCAACATTCTTGCCCTCAACAGAACCAGATAAAGATGACTTCTTGGAGGATTCTACAGGAATAGATAAACTTAGTATTTAACCCTTTGGCATTGAAATTTCTTTGTGAAATCATCATCATCATCATCATCATCATTTAACGTCCGCTTTCCATGCTAGCATGGGTTGGACGATTTGACTGAGGGCTGGCGAACCAGATGGCTGCACCAGGCTCCAATCTTGATCTGGCAGAGTTTCTACAGCTGGATGCCCTTCCTAATGCCAACCACTCCGAGAATGTAGCGGGTGCTTTTTACGTGCCAGTCAGGCGGTACTGGCATTGACCTCGCTCGAATCTTTTTACACATGCCACCGGCACAGGTGCCAGTGAAGCGATGTGAAATATAATGTGAAGGTGAAATATAATGCTTATTTATTCTCGTTGTTTGGAATTAATTCTGCATTGTCTTGTAGTTTTAAGATTTCAATCTTGTGATTGTATATTTATAGAATGACATTGTAGGGTAGGTGTAAGAGGTTGGATCTAGTCAGTTTTAGCATACAACACAATTTAAATAGTAAAAAGTTAAATTCAAGAAAATACTAATTTTAACACTATTTCCATTGTGTAGATCAAATTACAGATAGACACTCCAGCCATGCCATTCCCATTCTCTTGGATTTGAATATACCGTATATTCATTCATTTATCTTAGGCTATACCATGACATTTAGCTGCTATTTCTAGTAGGTCAGATGATCCATCACAAGAGGCTCCTTTGCTAGCTCAGACATTAGAGAAGACTTCGGCTGCCATTTCTAGCAAGTGCTTCCACAGTATAGAGGCTCACTTATAATCTGAGATGCTAAGTAGAGAAAAACTTTGGCTGCTGTTTCTAGCAAGTTAATCTGCCATGTAGAGCAGGCATGGACAACCACTTTTGAGAAGTGGGTCACATGATACACGGCTTGTCATCAATCCAATGGGCCACACTACTAAAAAAAATTCAAGACAGTTTCTCTTTAACCATGCCATTCAGGTCTCATATGCTGCAGTTGGCCCCTGACTCATATAGAAGATCCCTCATATGCTCAGATTGTAAGGGAAGGTTTTTGTACAGATTTAGCTCCTATTTCTAGTTGGTCACTCTGAGGCTTCTTGTTGGCTCAGAGTGTAAAGAAAATTTTTGGCTGCTATTTCTAGCAATTTAATTACTTATGAGCTGAGAATGGAAAAGATTTTTTGGGGGAAGATTTAACTGCTATTTCTAGCATGTGAAGTTGCTTCCAAGAGGCTCAACTGTTTTGGCTACATAAGCAATGAGTTATTGCTTCCTTGTCCTGGCTATTTCCATCAAAATCGTTTGGTTGGGTCATTTGAGGTTTGACCACAGGCTGGACACCAGGAGCCTCAGTGTGATAACTTGATATGTTAGAAATAACAGCCAGATTTCCCCTCAGATGAAAACTTTGAAAAACAAAGGACCACATTAAATAATGTAGGCTTATTTATACTATGTCTGAGAGAATGGTTAGATGGTCATATCTGGATTGTCTATGAAAGCCCAGGTCTGTTCAGTTGGGTGTTAAACCATAACAACATTGACAAAACAAGCCAATGAAGATGCCACTACATGGTTACATGACCAGCTAGAAATAACAGTCAAATCTCCCTCAAATCACATCCTAGTCTTACAAAAACATTAGGACATATTAAATGGTAATTCTAGATATACAAAATGGTGAGATGGTCATGGCTGGAGTACCTGTGATCATATATCTTCCCATTCAGGGTTTCACAATCACAGTTGCATGATATCCACAAAACCGACCCAAAACACTTGGACGGTAGCTTTTATTTTTTTTATACAAGGACAGACTCAATATTTCCCACCAGGTAAAGAAATCAAATATCAGAACTTAGTCGACAAGACCCTTGTCGAGGGCTGGCATGCATTGAAGTAGGCTGCTACGGCTTTCCCATCAAGATGAGTACACTATTTCCTGCAGAAGACAGGCCTGAAACCCAGACAGCTGAAGAAAGCCATCAAGGAATTAAGCAAAGCATCTGAAACTAGCTCAAGATGGCTATGGTTGATAAGAAACTCAAGCAGAGCCCTTCCACAGGTGAAGACCAGCTCAATCCTTGCTGCCCCTCTCAGGTGAAGTGTACAGGCTAAGGGGCAAAACGCTTGTGACTGAGTATCTCCAGCAGTTTTTGCATGGGACAAAGCATCTCTCCTGTTTATTTCACCAAATAAATTTAATTTTTTTTTTTTTTTAATCTTTTGAGGCTCATTATATTATGTTAGCTTCTGCTTAACTATGTGTTCTTTATGTAGAGAGTGCCCCTGAGAAACACTTCCCAAACGACTAACAAAAGTATTTTATTTATCAACAGTGTGCTAGATTTTGTTATCAGTGTTGATAGGTGGCTTAATTACAAGGAAATATAAAATTAACTCAAACGATTTTCCAGGAATTACCTCAACACAGACAGATAACACTTTATTATCTAAATAGCCAACTACACAATTTGATAACTGAGATAGCAAATGAGCCTGCTAGAAATAGCAGCCAAATAAATCACAAAATTTGTCTTACTTAAAAAAAATGACACAACAGCTTCTCATGCAAAAATGCATATGTATATATGTATGTATATGCACAGACATAAGCACGGCTGTGTGGTTAAGAAGCTTGCTTCTCAACCATGTGGTTTCAGGTTCAGTCCCACTATGAGCCAACTTGGCCAAGTGTATTTTACTATACTCCTGGGCCAACCAAATCCTTGTGAATAAATTTGGTAGACATAAACTGAAAAAAAGCCCATCATTAGCACTCACGCTGGTCCTAGGTAAAAAGCACCCAATTTGGTGCCATAGAAGTACTGCACTAGTGTTGCATAAAAGCACCCAATCTGGTTCCACAGAGGCACTGCACAGGTGTCACATAAAAAGCACCCAATCTGGTGCCACAGAGGTACTGCACAGGTGTCGCATAAAAAGCACCCAATCTGGTGCCACATAAGCACTGCACTGGTGTCGCATAAAAAGCACCCAATCTGGTGCCATATAAGCACTGCACTGGTTTCGCATAAAAAGCACCCAATCTGGTGCCATAGGAGCACTGCACTGGTGTCGCATAAAAAGCACCCAATCTGGTGCAATATAAGCACTGCACTAGTGTCTCATAAAATGCCCCAATCTAGTGCCATAGGAGCACTTCACTGGTGTTGCATAAAAAGCACTGAGGCTGGTACCACATAAAAAACACCCGGTACACTGTAAAGTGGTTGGTATTAAGAAGGGCATCCATCAATAGAAACCCTGCTAAAACAGACAACGGTGCCGTTCTCCAGCTTGCCAGCTCCTGTCAAACCATCAAACCCATGCCAGGATGAAAAACAGATGTAAATATACATCTTTCCCAACTGGCACAAAGACACCCCCTCAATACTACTCCCTACTTCCAGTAGAGGGGATTTTGTCTTGCAGGTTACTTGGTTACCCTGTCTTTACTACTGACATACAAAAAGCCCTGGTGTTGGTGCCCTCTATAAAACACCCTGTACACTCTGTAAAATGATTGGCATTAGAAAGGGCATCCAGCTGCAGAGACCAAACCAAAACAGACAAACGGGTCTGGTGTGGTGCCTGGTCTTGCAAGCTCCTTATCAAACCGACCAACCCATACCAGCATGGAAAACAGACGTTGAATGATGATGATGATAATGTGTGTGTGTAAATAAATCAACATGACAACCATTATTACCAACCCTCTCACTCCTTAATGACCAACAACAACAGAAATAGTAGTCTGAACATGACAAGGGATTCCAGCTGAATGAAATGTCTTTGATCTAAAATCAATGAGGACTGACTTGAGACTAAACAATAGCAACAATACAATTTACAATAACAATGTGACCACCACTACCAACAACAACAACAAGGCACTCGCCATCATAAAAAAATATAGCATTACCATTACTTTTAAATTACTGGCTGGTGACAATAATAAAAGTATCACTATGTAAGTAATGTCTGTAGCTACATATGTTGTATGTCAACACAACAATGGGAGAGGCGAAAGAGAAAGAGAATAGCGAGTGGAGTTTTTGACTCGAGTCAAGTGTGCAAGGGGTGAAGCATCCATCTTCCATGCTGGTATGGGTTGGACGGTCTGACAGGAAATCCAATGTCTGCTTTGGCATGATTTTTACAGCTGCATGCCCTTCCTAACGCCATATATATATATATATAGTTTGATAGAGATGTGTAGAAATATTCGTGTGTGTGTATACATATATGTGTGTATGTGAGTGAATATATGTGCGTCTATGTATAATAATGTGTATATAAGCATAAATACATTCATTATATATATATATATATATATATATATTATATATATATATATAATATATATATATATATATATGTGTGTGTGTGTGTATAAGGGTGGAAAGGAACACACGAGTTGATATATATGAAAAAACAAGTCAAAAATAGAAAATGCTAAGGTAATTTTATAGTGAATCTTTCAGTACCGGTTTCGGTCATTTTGAGACCTTTTCAACTGTAACGATTAAATAATTTTTCTAAATTTAATTATTTAATCGTTACAGTTGAAAAGGTCTCAAAATGACCGAAACCGGTACTGAAAGATTCACTATAAAATTATCTTAGCATTTTCTATTTTTGACTTGTTTTTTCATATATATATATATATATATATATACGTGCACACTTGCATTTTTTTTTCAATCTAATGACATTCTCCGCTATGATATAGACCTAAGCATATAAGGCAACAAGCTGGCTGACTGTTAACAAAATGCTTAGCGGTATATGGTTCGTCCTTACAATCTTGGTCCAAATTCTATGAAGGACAAATTTACCGTTCATCTTTACGGGAAACTATAGAAATAAACTCTGGGAGCGATGTAATCGACCTATCTTTTCTCTCGAAATTGTTGGCCTTGGCCCAATACAAGAAACGTCGCATTTAAAAAATAACTCGTGTTTTGATACCTTCGCGCATCCATACATCCACAAGTGAGTCGGATTTGTTTCCTAATTATACATTTTTAATTTCAGACTTTAAATTACAAGATACGTGGATAGAAATTTTATTTTCAGTACACAACTCTTTCACAATCCGCAAAGAAACTAACATTTGCTTCACGAAGTCTAAAAGAAAACGTAGATATTCTTTTGCGGCCGCTAAACTAACGACAATTAGATAAAAAATTATAATCAAAAGTCTTTTAATTATTAAATGGTGACATCGACGATAACAGCACATTTATCGAAAGTCAGTTTTCTCTCAAAGAAAAATGGAAAACTTATTCCAAATATATCCATCCATATCCGCAATGGCCTAGTGGTTAGGGCAGCGGACTCGCGGTCGCAGGATCGCGGTTTCGATTCTCAGACCGGGCGTTGTGTGTGTTTATTGAGCGAAAACACCTAAAAGCTCTACGAGGCTCCGGCAGGGGGTGGTGATCCCTGCTGTACTCTTTCACCACAATGGCGGTGCCCCAGCATGGCCACAGCTCAAGAGCTGAAACTGGAAAAACAAAAAACAAACAAACAAATATAATTCAAAAGATTCTGCGTCGTTGGCATAAGACTGTTGACGTAGCAAAAATAATGCAATATATTTGGGACATACGTAGATATATTTCATACGTGTATCATTTTACACACACACATAAATACAATGTGTGTGTAGGTATATATGCGTGTGTATAGTGTGTGTGTGTGTTATTCTTCAACAAGAATATTAGAATATTATTTACAGTGGCTTACAAAGAATAAGTCCTGGGGTCGATTTGCTCGACTAAAGGCGGTGCTCCAGCATGGCCACAGTCAAATGACTGAATCAAGTGAAAGAGTAAAAGACATACATAGGCATGCATGCATGAGGAGAGCTGGCAGAATCGTTAGCCCGCTGGACGGAATGCTTAGCGGTATTTCGCTCGTCGCTACGTTCTGAGTTCAAATTCCGCCGAGGCCGACTTTGCATTTCATCCTTTCGGGGTCGATACACTAAGAACCAGTGAAACATTGGCGTCGATGTAATCGGCTATCCCACTCCCTTTGTGCCTATAGCAGAAAGGATTATATACTCTTTTACTTGTTTCAGTCATTTGACTGCGGCCATGCTGGAGCACCGCCTTTAATCGAGCAACTCGACCCCAGGACTTATTCTTTTGTATGCCCAGTGCCGAACCGCTAAG
>NC_043007.1:19133105-19145605 GCF_006345805.1 Octopus sinensis
TTTCAGGTTCGATGAAACAAGTACCAGTTGAACACTGGGGTCCATACATTCGACTAATTCCTTCCGCCCCAAAATTTCAGCAATTTCAATTCACATTATTTACATTTGACGGATATTTGCCCTCATCTTGTTACATAAGGCTGGACAGTATATCAGCCGAAACGCTGTGTTGAGGACAAATATCCATCAAATGTAAATAATGTAAGTAACTCCTCAGGTACATACTGCCATTTCAAAGTGACTCAGGTATGTGATGCTAATGAGCTGCAGTAACAGTGGAATATCGATATTCATCATTCTTGTTTATCAATCAGGTAAGCTGCCTCACCTGGTTTAAGCTATTTACTCAGCGCTTTTCATCTCTTTATCTTGTTAAAGGGTCTTTTCCTCTGGCCACATTCCCATGGTTACTAAGCGCATAAACAAAATACAAACATACAATATGCTACACCAGTAATTATATATGTATATATATATATATATATACACACACACACACACACATATATATATATATATACACACACACACACACTATATATATATATACACACACACACACTATATATATATATATATACACACACACACACACACACACTATATATATATATATATATACACACACACTATATTATATATATATACATACACACTCTATATATATATATATATATATATATATATACATACACTATATATACACTATATACATGTACACACTATTTATATATGTATGTATATATATACACTATATATATATACACACTATATATATATATATATATATATATATATATATATATATATATAACACACTATATATATACATATATATATGTATGTATATACACTATATATATATACACACTATATATATATATACACGCTAAATATAAATACACTATATATTATATACTCTCTAGATGTATATATATATGTATATTTATATACACACACACATATATAGTGTATGAGAGGTATTGGTGTGAAGAAGACCCCCCAAAGGTGTCAGGTAATGCTGAGCAAGTGCTATGGACAGACCATAGTTAAGCTCCAGGTTTGATAATGATACGAATGAGGAGTCCAATGTAGGTCGTGTACAAAAATTAACAGAGCGAGATAAAAAAAATCCAAGGCTGTGAATAGTTTTCAGAACATTTATAAAGAAAAGGTCTAACAGCTGTTTCCGGGATATTTTATATATCCCTTCTTCAGAGACGATGCGAGAAAATGTCTAAGTAATAGTTATTATAGAGAAGATATGAAATAGAGAGTGAAGTGGAGGAATGAAACCAGATGCGAGATATGTAAGGATATTGTATCTGCAGTTCCATTATTTAAGCAGAATGGTGTATATATATAAGTTTCCTGTACCTTGTGTACCGGAAGGGATGAAGGGTAAGGTTGACCTCAGTGGAATTTGAACTCAGAACGTAGCGGCAGGTGAAATACCCATTTCTTTATTGTCCACAAGGGGCTAAACACAGAGGGGACAAACAAGGACAGACAAATGGATTAAGTCGATTATATAGACCCCAGTGCGTAACTGGTACTTATTTAATCGACCCTGAAAGGATGAAAGGCAAAGTCGACCTCGGTGGAATTTGAACTCAGAATGTAACGGCAGACGAAATACCCATTTCTTTATTGTCCACAAGGGGCTAAACACAGAGGGGACAAACAAGGACAGACAAACTGATTAAGTCGATTATATCAACTCCAGTGTGTAACTGGTACTTATTTAATCGACCCTGAATGGATGAAAGGCAAAGTCAACCTCGGTAGAATTTGAACTCAGAATGTAACGGCAGACGAAATACCCATTTCTTTACTACCCACAAGGGGCTAAACACAGAGAGGACAGACAAGGACAGACAAAGGGATTAAGTCAATTATATCGACCTCAGTGCGTAACGAGTACTTATTTAATTGACCCCGAAAGGATGAAAGGTAAAGTCGACCACGGCGGAATTTTAACTCAGAACGTAGCAGCAGACGAAATACGGATATGCATTCCTCTGGCATGCTAACGATTCTGCTAGATCACCGCCTTGAAACATAAAAAATAATGAAAATAATATGAGAGCATTAACAGTGTTTCACTTTCTATTTCTCCGATAATTATATTTTGTGGTGAACATTCTAGACATGAAAAGACTTTATTTCATACATGCTTCTACTGCTAATTACTGAAATTACCTAATTAATTATATAAATTTGTGGGGGTTTTTTGGTGGGGGGTGGGGTTGTGTGTAATTATCAAAAAAAATGAAAATGTTAATATTATGATACTATGCAACACAGAAATATGTCAAATAAGCACATAACTTTTATTTTCTTCTTTCTTTTCTTTTTTCCTTTTTTTTCCCACATTTTTGCCTCCCAAAAATATTTGTTCACAGAGCATCCAGCTGTAGAAATTCTGCCAGATCAAGATTGGAGCCTGGTGCATCCATCTGGTTCACCATTCCTCTGTCAAATCATCCAGCCCAAGCTAGCATGGAAAGCGGATGTTAAACGATGGTGATGATGATGATGATGATGATGATGATAATGATATATATATATAGTAGGTACGTACATATATGTTTGTATGTATGCATATATTTTTATTTATCTCCTTATTGTCTGACAGCGCCCCGCATCAGGTTCGTTCCGATTCGTCGTTTCGATCCACTTCTTGGTCCCCTTTTTTTTTATATTAATATTATTATATTGAAGATGCGGTACTCTCTCCCTTTGCTTTAACCTCTTCAATCTTTCTCTCCCCCTCCCTCTTCGCCGCGTGTCCCCCTCCTCCTTCCCTCCCTTGCCTATAAAACAAAATTCCTTTACACGTGGTTACCACTATTGAAAAGACTGCCTCCACGCGCTGCCACTACACTTTCGTCCTTGCCAGCAAAAAGGCTTCTTCGTTCGTCCCCTTGTGTGGTCAATTTCCTGTATTAGTATTCTTGTTATTTTCTCGTTTTGTAACTAATTGTACTTTTTGTACATGTATTTTTATTTTTGCAGTTTTATTGTTTGTCTATGCCAGAAAAAAGGCTTTTTCGTTCGTCCTCTTTGTTTGTTTTTGTACATGTATTTTAATTTTGCAGTCTTATTGTTACGTTGTTTGTGTTCGTACTCATTGTGCCCCGCTGCTTGAAATTTTATTTTAATTCTCTCGCAGGAAGGCCTATTGGATTAGTGTTCTGTTATGCCTTCGAAACATGCCTGACTCCTCTAGCGACAGCTGATGATGGGGGTTTTGTCCTTGTGTAACCTGTCCTGTATTTGGTTTTCGTTTCCTTTCTTGTTTTTTGTTTTTTGGCTTTTTCTGTTTCTACGTCTTATTGTGATGTCCTGTACTTCCGTATAATTATTTATATATGCATGTATATTACATGTAGATGTAGGTACGTACATATATGTTTGTATGTATGCATATATTTTTATTTATCTCCTTATGTCTGACAGCGCCCCGCATCAGGTTCGTTCCGATTCGTCGTTTCGATCCACTTCTTGGTCCCCTTTTTTTTTTATATTAATATTATTATATTGAAGATGCGGGCGGTACTCTCTCCCTTTGCTTTAACCTCTTCAATCTTTCTCCCTCCCCCCCCTCTTCGCCGCGTGTCCCCCTTCCTTCCCTCTTCCTTGCCTATAAAACAAAATTCCTTTACACGTGGTTACTACTATTGAAAAGACTGCCTCCACGCGCTGCCACTACACTTTCGTCCTTGCCAGCAAAAAGGCTTCTTCATTCGTCCCCTTGTGTGGTCAATTTCCTGTATAGTATTCTTGTTATTTTCTCGTTTTGTAACTAATTGTACTTTTTGTACATGTATTTTTATTTTTGCAGTTTTATTGTTTGTCTATGCCAGAGAAAAAGGCTTTTTCGTTCGTCCTCTTGTGTTGTTTTTGTACATGTATTTTAATTTTGCAGTCTTATTGTTACGTCTTGTTTGTGTTCGTACTCATTGTGCCCCGCTGCTTGAAATTTTATTTTAATTCTCTCGCAGGAAGGCCTATTGGATTAGTGTTCTGTTATGCCTTCGAAACATGCCTGACTCCTCTAGCGACAGCTGATGACGGGGGTTTTGTCCTTGTGTAACCTGTCCTGTATTTGGTTTTCGTTTTCCGTTTTCTTGTTTTTTGTTTTTTGGCTTTTTCTGTTTCTACGTCTTATTGTGATGTCCTGTACTTCCGTATAATTATTTATATATGCATGTATATATACATGTAGATGTAGGTACGTACATATATGTTTGTATGTATGCATATATTTTTATTTATCTCCTATATATATATATATATTATATTATAATATATATATATATATATATATATATGCTGTGAGATATGCTGTGACTGCAAAGACCCGGGCTGCTTCCTGCACCAGTTCCGCATAGCCCCTGCCCATTCAAAGTACCTTGGATTCCAGAACATCCCGCTGTGCTTGAGGAGACCTGTTGAGTCAAGTACATGAACATCGAAATAAATATCAATGGAAATAGTAGTTGTGATACCTGTAGGAAATAGTAGTTGTGATACCTGTGCCAGTGGCACATAAAAAGCACCATCCGAACGTGGCCGATGCCAGCGCTGCCTCAACTGGCTCCAGTGCTGGTGGCACATAAAAAGCACCATCTGAATGTGGCCGATGCCAGCGCTGCCCTGACTGGCTTCTGTGCCGGTGGCACATAAAAAGCACCATCCAAACGTGGCCGATGCCAGCGCCGCCTTGGCTGGCTTATGTGCCGGTGGCACGTTAAAAGCACCAACCGATCATGGCCGATGCCGGACCCCCCCTGGCACCTGTGCAGGTGGCACGTAAAAAGCACCCACTACACTCTCAGAGTTGTTGGCATTAGGAAGGGCATCCAGCTGTAGAAACTCTGCCAGATTAGATTAGAGCCTGGTGCAGCCATCTAGTTTGCCAGTCCTCAGTCAAATCATCCAACCCATGCTAGCTTGGAAAGCGGATGTTAAACAATGGTGATGATGATGATGATGATTCCAATCTTTTCAACAAGGAAGTTTATGATTTTGCAAAAAAAAAAAAATCTTTTAAACCCCTAAATCCTTATTTATTGCAATTTCTTATTTCAAACTTTTCTGATTTTATTCTTAAATGCTGATTGCTTCTCATAATTTTTCAGTTTCATCTTCTGATCATAAACTGAAAAAATACTTAATTTTTCATGATTTCCCCCAGTATTGAGCCCTACATATTTTGGCAAGTAGGTGTACTTTAATTAATATTTTGTGGTGGTGGTGGTGGTGGTGGGGGAGGTAATTTAGTCCAATTCT
Source organism: Octopus sinensis (assembly GCF_006345805.1). Taxonomy (NCBI): domain Eukaryota; kingdom Metazoa; phylum Mollusca; class Cephalopoda; order Octopoda; family Octopodidae; genus Octopus; species Octopus sinensis. The sequence goes on from NC_043007.1 coordinate 19,138,404, forward strand.
CTTCTCTGATTGAGAAGCCTTGTGGTGAAACGTGTTTCAACCATGACCACCCCGTCTTTTTACAGTCACAGTGTATATCAAGACTGTCCAGTATGTGGGTGTGTGGACGTCCACCTGTTTCTATTAAGACTGTAGCATCAGAACCATTTTCAGGTGGCCATCAGCTCGGGTACTATATCAATGACACAAACCCACGCATATAGGCGTAGGAGTGGCTGTGTGGTAAGTAGCTTGCTTACCAACCACATTGTTCCGGGTTCAGTCCCACTGCATGGCACCTTGGGCAAGTGTCTTCTACTATAGCCTTGGGCCGACCAAAGCCTTGTGAGTGGATTTGGTAGACGGAAACTGAAAGAAGCCCGTCATATATATGTATATATATATATGTGTGTATATGTTTGTATGTCTGTGTTTGTCCCCCCAACATTGCTTGACAACCGATGCTGGTATGTTTATGTTCCCGTCACTTAGCGGTTCAGCAAAAGAGACCGATAGAATAAGTACTGGGCTTACAAAGAATAAGTCTCGGGATCGAGTTGCTTGATTAAAGGCGGTGCTCCAGCATGGCCGTAGTCAAATGACTAAAACAAGTAAAAGAGTAAAAGAGAGAGAATATACCAAAGACGTGCTCCCCAGGATTTCTTGGACACATAGACCTTCTGGACATCTCCGCTGCAGCACCAGAGTAGGATCTGTGATTCGAGGGTGATTTAGTTATTTTGCTGGACAGGTCAAACTGCCACTGAACTGAAGTACCTTCATATGCTAGTCCTAGCAGCTTTTACAAACAGCAATTATTTATTTTTTTTCAATTTTTTTCTGTTCGAGATAACACATTCAGTATTTTAAAGGCCCAGTACATCACTGGTATTCTTTCATTACTTTACTCTTTTACTTGTTTCAGTCATTTGACTGCAGTCATGCTGGAGCACCCACTGCCTTTAGCCAAAGAAATCAGCCCCAGGACTTAATCCCTGTATGCCTAGTACTTAATCTATCAGTCTCTTTTGCCGAACTGCCAAGGTACGTGGACATAAACACACCTACATCGATGTCAAGTGATGGTGGAGGCACAAACACACACAAACACACACATCTATATATATATACATATTTCTTTACTGCCCACAAGGGGCTGAACATAGAGGGGACAAACAAGGACAGACAAACGGATTAAGCCGATTACATCAAACCTAGTGCGAAACTGGTTCTTTATTTATCGACCCCGAAAGGATGAAATGCAAAGTCGACCTCGGCGGAATTTGAACTCAGAACGTAGCGGCAGACGAAATGCCACAAAGCATTTCGCCAGGCATGCTAACGTTTCTGCCAGCTTGCTGCATATATATATATACACACACACACACATATATGATGGGCTTCTTTCAGTTTCTGTCAACCAAATCCACTCACAAGGCTTTGATTGGCCCAAGGCTGTAGTAGAAGACACTTATCCAAGGTGCCACTCAGAGGGTACTGAACCCGGAACCATGTGGTTGGGAAGCAAGCTTCTAACCACACAGCCACTCCTGCACCTAGAAGTCAACAGAATATTTATGTCTATATTTACTGAGCTGTGTCTTCTTTTAGAATTCTACTCATATACCTAAGATGTCCCTACATGTATGGCTCATCACATTGGACCCAAAGTGTTTACCTAAGTCATCTTCTTGTTGTCTTCGAGGTTTTCCAAGTAGTCTCTTCCAATCTACAGGATATCAATTGGTTTCAAATTTTGGTACAAGGCCAGCAATTTCAATGGCATCTGTAAGTCGATTACATTGACCCCAGAGTCCAACTGGAACTTATTTTATCGAACCCCCCACCACCACCACCAAGCGGATAAGTCAACCTTGGCAGAATTTGAACTCAGATTGTTAAGTTGGAAGAAATAGCCACTAACCATTTTCCTGGCATGGTAATGATTCTGCTAGCTCACTGCCTTTCTTTGGATACCAGTTGATTCGAGGGATATTTAGCTATTTTGCTGGACAGGTCAAACTACCACTGAACTGAAGTACCCTGAAGTACATGGGTCCACCCACTATCTGTGAACCTTGCAATAAGTTTGGCCCAGTGGAATTTGTGTTTTCAGAATTCCATAATTGCACCATTTACTCCACCTTATTCTCAAATTGCCTCGTTCCAGGTATATCCCCACAGTGATACCCCTAACATGGATCTTTCCATGGCCACCTTTGTCATAGTTAGTCCCTAGTCTATATTCTTCACAGAAATCCTCTTTTTACTTGGATATATTAACATAGGCGCCAGTGTAGCTAGAGCATATACCGCCAAGGGCGGCCCTTCCTTTTGTCACCCCTGCATCCCACAAAAAATACATATTGCTTACAGCAGACCCAAAAGTGCCACCCCTTTAAAAGTGCCCCCTCACTCCAGCTACACTAGTGAGCACAGGTAGGATGGCGTTATTGAAGAGATTGACAGACAGGGTCTTGTCCAGCTGCACCTCGAGCACAGCTTTAACCATGGCAAAAGCCTTCTGTCTTATTCTCACTCTGTGTGAGATTTCAGGGTTTGTGTCTTAGCATATATTTCCTATCTGCATCTTTACGTTCTGAGTTCAAATTCCGCCGAGGTCGACTTTGCTTTTATCCTTTCGGGGTTGATAAATTAAGTACCAGTTGTGTGCTAGGGTCGATCTAATCGACTGGACCCCCTCCCCCAAAATTTCGGGCCTTGTGTCGAGAGTTGAAAAGAATATATTTCCTATCTGCGTCTTTATATTCTGAGTTCAAATTCTGCCGAGGTCGACTTTGCCTTTTATCCTTTCAGGATCGATAAATTAAGTACCAGTTGAAAAGAATGTATTTCCTATGTGAGATGCTTTATAGGTTTATTAAATCAACCCAATGGTTTTATAATGACTTAATCAGAGGAAGAAGGAGAGCTCTTACGATGATTTTCAGGATTCCTAAGAATGGTGCAAAAAGGGTCAATTACGAAGAGGCTGCACCGCCCTGGGTCGTCTTCAATATTGTAGCATCTGTGTGTCATCCGATAACACTTGTTGCAGTCAGACCATCAAATTGATGCTAATATTTATCTTCTTCCTTTGAGTGTCTCTAGCAGATCTGTTGCAAGTATTCAGGTCAGCTTTCCAGAATAAACATAGCCTCCTTTTACTGTTTACCATTTTGAGAGGCCCTTGAAACTGATGAGAACCATTGTTTGTCTATAGATTAAGCTAAAAACAGGCACGCGCAAGCATTTGTAACGAAGAGTACTCAACAATTGAAAGGTGGCTAATTCATTTCTTACTCTTCCGGTACCCAAGGTTTCCTGTTTGTAGAGATCGGCAATTTTTCCGAATATGATTCAAAATACATACGACACTCTGCCATTAGGGTTAACGAAACTATTTATATAATTTTTTACTTGTTTCAGTCATTGGATTGCGCCCGTGCTGGAGCGCCGCCATGAAGGGCTTAGTGGAACAAATCGATCCTACTACTTATTTTTAAAAGCCTGATATTTGTTCTATCGGTCATTTTCGCTGAACCACTAACTTATGGGGACGTAAACAAACCATCTCTGATTGTCAAGCGGTGAGGGATGATAAATACAAAGATACATACGCATATACAATGAAATTCCACAGTTTCCGTCTACCAAACTCCCTCACAAGACATTGTCCAGGATGTCGTGCAGTGGCACCGAACCCAAAACCATTTGGTTACAAAACGCGCTTTTTAACCACTCAGCCAAGATCAGGGCCAGCGGGGGGTGGGGCACCAAGGAGGGAGTGACAAAGACAAAGAAATTTCCACGACCGTCAGCTTGTCCAGGCGCCAGTAATCCTAGAGCCGGCCCTGCCAAAATTCGGGTTGAATGCAAGGCGAAAACCCAAGGCGTCGGCAGTTTGTGTGTGTGTGTGTGTGTGTGTGTGTGTGTGTGTGTGTGTGCGTGTGCGTGCGTGTGCTCAAGACTAACAATTGTTACAGAGCAGCCTTGTTCTATTGCAATTTCTGGGTTTACAACCTCTAGGGATTACACAGTGGTTCCCAAAGTGAGTGGTATTGACCCCTTCGGGGCGGTGGAAAGTTGAAGAAAAGTGGTGCGATTCATCTAAAAAGTGGGGCGATAATGGGGGTAGCGATTCATGTAAAAACAACAAAATTATGGGTTCATTAAGTTTTATTTGTGAAACACAATTGCTTTGAATTTGCTTGTGGCCCTGGGTCTCAAGGGGACGGTAGCCCGAAAAAGTTTGGGAACCACTGCATTAGGAGACAACTTTAATATATAATACAAAAACACATCGCAGACTGCGATAGTCAATAAAATATTTAAAACCCTTATTTTCTCTTTGGAATCCGACACGGAATGTTTCGTGGCCTGGTAGTTGGGGGCCCTGGTTTAATGCACTAAAAACTACTTTATAAATCTTACTGCAAATAGTACTAGTTGGTGGCACAAGGTCTTATATATATATCCCACTGCGTGGCACCTTGGGCAAGTGTCTTCTACTATAGCCTCGGGTCGACCAAAGCCTTGTGGGTGGATTTGGTAGACGGAAACTGAAAGAAGCCCATCGTATATATATATGTATGCGTGCATATATGTTTGTGTGTGTTTGCCCCCTCCCCATCAACATCGCTTGACAACCGATGCTGGTGTGTTTACGTCCCCGTAACTTAGCGGTTTGGCAAAAGAGACTGATAGAATAAGTACTAGGCTTACAAAGAATAAGTCCTGGAGTTGATTTGCTCGACTAAACGCGGTGCTCCAGCATGGCCGCAGTCAAATGACTGAAACAAGTAAAAGATTATATATATATAGGCGCAGGAGCTGCCGTGTAGTAAGTAGCTTGCTTCCCAACCACATGGTTCCGGGTTCAGTCTCATTGCGTGGCATCTTGGGCAAATATCTTCTACTACAACCTCGGGCCGACCAAAGCCTTGTGAGTGGATTTGGTAGGCGGAAACTGAAAGAAGTCCGTCGTATATATATGTGTGTGTGTGTTTTTTTGTCCCCGCCCCACAACATCGCTTGACAACCGATGCTGGTGTGTTTACGTCCCCGTAACTTGGCTGTTTTTTGAAATACTATATTTCCATAGTTTTCAAACGCAAGGGACATTTTCCTTTTTTTTCCTCTGCCTGTCTCCGTCTCTCTTTTTTTACGCACTCGCACACACACACACATTTATACAACCCCCCACACACACACACACACACACATACACCCTCTAATTAATGCTACTTCACTTGACATCCGTATTCCATGGCAGTAAAGTTCTGCTTGAATAAACAGAATTTAATCCATGTTCTTAACCAGGTCAACAGACGCTGTTTAATGATAATAATAATAATAATAAACTAGGTCATTTCTCTTATCTCTTTCTTTCCCGCTTTCTGTATGTATATATATATATATATTATGTGTATATATATATATATAAAATTGAATAAGGGTAGAAATTGATATTAATCAATTAAAACCAGTGTCCCAGCATATTAAAAAAATCCGAAGATTAAAATATTTTTAACATACAAAATTTAAAGGACTGACCACTAAAAGTGGACGGTCAACATGCTAGATTATAGCATGTGGAAAATAGCGATTTCACGTCTATATCTAGCATGTTGACCGTCCACTTTTAGTGGTCAGTCCTTTAAATTTTGCATATACATATATATTATATATTATATATATATATATATTATATATATATATATAAAAGGTTCGTATGCACGCACTCTGGGATTTCCCAACCAACTATTCAAAGAAGAATTGATTGTGTGTGTGTGTGTGTGTGTGTGTGTGTGTGTGTGTGTGTGTGTGTGTGTGTGTGTGTGTGTGTGTGTGGTGTGTGTGTGTGTTTCAGCACTGCGACATCGATTTAGTTTCACTATCGATTTAGTTTCACTATCGAAAAGTTTCACTTTGGTTTTATTCTAAAACTCAGAAACCCTTCTTTAATCTTTAATCCTTTAAACAAGAGACAGTATTTACGTTCACAAAATCATTCTTTGGTAGGCGTAAACCCAAAAATCGGACATAATCCATAAAAAGCTATCTTCTCTGATCGATCTTCTTCAATAGATGTTCGTTGATTAATTGATAAGTTGCGAGGCCGTCGATGTTTATTAAGTTTGCTCCTGAAAGTTTTCTGTAAAGGAAATTGAGCACTCCCTTAAATTCAGCAGTTGTTGCTGTTGCTATTGTTGTTGAGTCCCTGTTAGAGCCCAGCGCAGATTTTTTTATATGGTATACAGTAACGAGAAACCGGATTTTCATATTACAATATTTCAAGGTCATATCTCTATTCGAAAACGAAAGTAAAAATACGGCGTCATACTGCGTTACCTATTTAGTTGTATTTGTTTGTGTCACTCTGTCTATTCATACAGATTCAATATATATGTATAAATATATATGTATATGAAAAAACAATTAAAGATAGAAGATGCTAAAATAATTTTATAAAGAACATTTCAGTCCCGGTTTCGGTCATTTTGAGACCTTTTCAACTGTAACGATTAAATAATTAAATTTAGAAAAATTAAAAGAAAAGTTTTTTTAAAGGAATATTTGTATAGTGTTCAAATATAAGTGGCATTTTCCTTGTTTCTGCCTTTCTCTGTCTCTCTTGTTTGCACTTGTGGGTTCGAGGTTGTTGTGTATATATATATATGTATATATACACGCACAACAACAACGACAGAATTAAATAACACGCTTGATCTTCTTTAGGTTATAATAAATCTATTTTTACATAAAACTTTCACAAGAAAACTTATTCATATTCAAGTGCGCGGCGCCTGTATTTAATGTGAAGTTCGACCGCGTAAGAAAGTAACTTTTATGGATTAGGTTGGGTTTTATTTTACGCCAAGAATGATTTTGTTAATGGTAAATACCGTCTTTTGTTTAAAGGGATACCATCAAAAAGGTTTTCTGGATATTATAGTATCTTAATTTCGTTTTTGGATTTGGTTCGCAAGGTTCTTTATATGAGTTCGTGTGTTACATTATAAGGCACAAAAAGAAAATGACTCTCCCCAGACACAATAGTATCTTAAATAAAATTAAAATGTAGTTTTTCAATAGCGAACCTAAATCGATGGCACATCCATCCATCCATCCATCCATCCATCCATACATACATACATCCATACATACATACATACATACATACATACATACATACATACATACATACATACATACATACA
>NC_043007.1:19148105-19205605 GCF_006345805.1 Octopus sinensis
GTTGACGGAAACTTTGTGGAAGCCCATTATGTGTGTATGTTGGCTTTTTCCACCCGCCCCCGCCACTGCTTGAAAACCAGTGTTGGTTTATTTACGTCCCCATAACTTCGTAGTTTTGGCTAAAGAGTTCCCATAGAATAAATACTAGCCTTAAAATAAGTACTGGGCCTCGATTTTTGTTTTCAAATAACCCGGCAAAGCGGTGCTCCAGCATGGCCACAGTCCAATGAGTGAATCAAGCAAAAGAGTTGTAATACCTCAACAGGTACCAGTAATTACAGAGCCAACCAGAGCAGTCCCTGTGCAATCAATTGTCTTTCAAATCTTAAAGAAATGAAGGCTCGTGTTCCACTAGTTCGGCCCCTAACCACCTGACCGTGGGCCTTCGTTGTCATAAAATCGTCAGTTCAGTTACTGGACTGGGACGCAGATTGTGCCTTTGAGCAAGGCCCTTCAGTTCACGTTGCCCCTGTCCACCTAGCTGTAAACGGGAATCAGCCAGATGCTCGTTTATCACACACACATACTCTCTCTCTCTCTCTCTCTCTCTCTCTCTCTCTCCTCTCTCTCACCTCCTGAATGTGCCGCAGAGTGAAGAGTGTGGAAGCCAAGGAGCCGCGCTTGTCTGTTCGTGACTGCGCAGGCACTTAAAGCAGTTATTGAAAGCACGGCACAAGTTTCCGAGCCATACCTGCTCACGACGACTGGCCGTTGTACTGTATAATAATAATAACATATTATTTTCCACTCTAGGTAGAAGGCCCGAAATTTTGAGGGAGAGAGGGGGCCAGTCGATTAGATCGCACCAGAACGCAACTGGTACTTAATTTATCGACCCCGAAAGGATGAAAGGCAAATTTGAACTCAGAACATAAAATCAGAGGAAATACCTATTTCTTTACTACCCACAAGGGGCTAAACACAGAGGGGACAAACAAGGACAGACAAACGGATTAAGGCGATTATATCGACCTCAGTGCGTAACTGGTACTTAATTTATCGACCCCGAAAGGATGAAAGGCAAAGTCAACCTCGGCGGAACTTGAACTCAGAACGTAAAGACATACGAAATACCTATCTCTTTACTACCCACTAAACACAGAGAGGACAAACGGATTAAGTCGATTATATCGACCCCAATGCGTAACCGGGGTCGACCTCAAAATGATGAAAGGTAAAGTCGACCTCGGCGAAATTTGAACTCAGAACGTATAGACAGACGAAATACCTATTTCTATTTCTTTCCTACGCACAAGGGGCTAAACACAGAGAGGACAAACAAGGACAGACAAACGGATTAAGTCGATTATATCGACCCCAGTGCATAAATAGTACTTAATTTATCGACTTCAAAATGATGAAAGGCAAAAACGATCTCGGCGGAATTTGAACTCAGAACGTAACGGCAGACGAAATACCTATTTCTATTTCTTTACTACCCACAGGGGGCTAAACACAGAGAGGACAAACAAAGACAGACAAACGGATTAAGTCGATTACATCGACCCCAGTGCGTCACTGGTACTTAATTTATCGACCCCGAAAGGATGAAAGGCAAAGTCGACCTCGGCGGAATTTGAACTCAGAACAGACGAAATACGGCTACGCATTTCGTCCGGCGTGCTAACGTTTCTGCCAGCTCGCCGCCTTATAACATATTGCATATCGGACAATGTAGTAGTCGTAGTAGTAGTAGTAGTAGTAGTAGTAGTAGTAGTAGTGTGTTTTAATTTACTCGACGTCCCGAGGCTGTAAATATGCGTAACATTAATTTTAAACTTCCTGCAAAGAAATCTGGGTCATAAAGCCTCAAAACTGAGCCGAGTGACAGAACAGTAAATAATGGCTACGAGAATCATATTTCACTTTCACTTTCCCCGAGTCATTAAAGAAATAAGCTGAAAGGATTTTGTTGGTATTCATAGATTTGTGTGCGCTTCGAAATCCATTCACGTTCTCACAAAAGTTTATAAAATTCCTGTGACGTCACACATACCCATTCACCTTTTTGTTTTTAAATTGTTCTATCGGTCAAATGACCTGCGGCTATCCTGGTGCGCCGTCTTGGAGAGTTTAGTCGGTCAAATCAACGTCAGAACTTGTTTGTCGCTTTCTTATTGCCAAAGAGGCGGCAAGGAGCTGGCAGAATTGTTAGCACACCGGGCGAAATGCGTAGCCGTATTTCGTCTGCCGTTACGTTCTGAGTTCAAATTCCGCCGAGGTCGACTTTGCCTTTCATCCTTTCGGGGTCGATTAAATAAGTACCTATTTCTTTACTACCAACAAGGGGCTAAGCACAGAGAGGACAAACAAGGACAGACAAACGGATTAAGTCGATTATATCGACCCCCAGTGCGTAACTGGTCCTTCATAGAATTACTGTGGTTACGTTAAACGAATTTGCATATTGTTACCTATTAATTCATGCAATGGACTCCTATTCGGAATAAACCGTGCTGTTTGAAACACTTGTAGTGAGGATCTGTGAAGGCGCTTGGCTTAGTGGTTAGGGCATTCAGCTCACGATCGCAAGGTCGTGAGTTCGATTTCCGGCGGCGCATTGCGTCCTTGAGCAAGATACTTTATTTCACGTTGCTCCTGTCCACTCAGTTGACCAAAATGAGTAGTACCTGTAATTCAAAGGGGGCCAGCCTTGTCACATTCTGTGTCACACTGAATCTACGTTAAGGGCACACGTGTTTGTGGAGTGCTCAGCCCCTTGCACATTGATCGGATCAAGTGGAACACTCTTCATTGTAACCGACGGAGGACCTTAGTGATGCTCTGTAGTAGCTATTCGTTTTATTCACAGGTATTGCACCGTGTAAAATATATCAGTTATTCATTGGTACAAACATGGATCCGTGAGTTACTCGAGAGCAGTTGCATCTGTTTGGCTCTCTACAGACTGTTCATTTGACCAGTGGAATGGCCAGGAATATTTCTTTGGAGATATCTGTAATAATGCGCAGAGGTGCTTCTGGGTTGACTTGTCAATAGCCAATAGTTTCATGTCGCATAAGAAGAGGTAAAATTAGCAATCATCAGATATGCAGTGATCCCTCGCTACTTCGCGGTTCAACTATCGCGGATCCACGACTTCACGGATTTTAAAATATATATATATAGTGAGGGAAGAAAAGCTTGCTGCGCATTTGTTTGGAGATTTAAGTTCCTGGATTTTCCTGAAGAGAAAGCTGCAAAATGGTCTCCTTATTCAATCCGAATTAGGGACTTTGCAGCCTTTGAAACATATGTAGAAAATAATAAAAAGGAATTTTGTAAAATCTTCGTTCAGCTCCATTTCTTCCCTCACTAAATATATAAAACTTCAATTATCCGCACTAAGGCACGGTTGCGATACCCCATGGTCGTAACCTCAACCGTGATTTTTCTGTTGTGATTTTTGCTACCCAGGTATCGGTTATAATTTGAATAATCCGTAACAAGATAATTCATTTATCCATTTCAATATATATATATATATATATATATATATATATATATATATATGAACGCCTAAAATTTTTAATTAAATCCATTAAAATATTATGTCCTTGTCTAGGAACAACAGAACAAGCGTAAAATAGCAAAAAAGCATATACAGGGGTATTTGAACTTTAGACGGGCTGTGATCGGTGCAATGGAGAGAGAGACGACGAATCTCAGCTTTCTGTTTTGTAATCTGGCCTGTGTAACAGTAACAATCTTTATTTTTTTAAATCTAAGGTGTCATTGCTTAACTGTTTGTCCTTGTTATTAATAGACTACTGTAATGGGCGGCTTGTTAATAGTACACGTTAACTAAATCCTGTAAATATGGTGTCCTTACTTCGCGGAAATTCAGTTATCGCGGCCGGCCTCGGAACCAATCTACCGTGATAAACGAGGGATCACTGTCGTTGAATAGAAAAGTATGGCCTTCGCCCTACATGCATATACACGATCACATGTATTTAAAAATAACCCTCCCTCTTAACCCGCTCCTCGGTGTCTCTCTTGCTTCTTCTCCACCCCACAGTAAAATATATAAAATCGGGGTGGATTTTCTACCACTTTGGCTAAATAGGACCAATCCAAGAAGCATAACTCCGATGGGTCAAATGAGATAACTTTGGTCTTTTTCGTTTTTGTTCTTTCAGCCATGAACTTCATTCTGTTCTTTTTTGACCGCTATTCTAAAACTCATAAACCGGATGTCACGTGTTCAGGGCTCCAGTAATGAAAAGCTAAGACCATACTTTTCTTTTCAGCCATCTCTGATGATTGCTGAACTTGTCTTTCCATTTTTGGCATGAAACCATTTGGCAAAAAAAATAAAAATTAGCTATTATAAGGCTTTAATATTATTTCAATATAAAAAGAGGCGTACTGGTAGAATAGTTTGCACGCCGGGCAAAATACTTAGCGGGCATTTCGCCTGTCTTTGTGCTCTGAGCTCAAATTCCTCCGAGGTCGACTTTGCCTTTCATCCTTGCATAAGTCGATAAAATAAGTATCAATCAAGCACTGGAATCGATGTAGTCGATTATCCCACTGCCCAGAAATTGCCGGCCTTGTGCCAAAATTTGAAATCAATGTTATTTCAGTAAAATGCGTATTAATACATACGTACATGAATCCATCTTCTACAATACACAAGACATATTCTTTGTAAGCCTAGTATTTATTGTAACAGCCCCCTTTGCCGAACCATTCAGTTACTGGGACGTAAACACAACAGCATTGGTTGTCGAGCGATCTTGAGCGAGGAGACAAACACAGTCACACACACACACACACACACACACACACATATATATATACATATATACGACGAGCTTCTTTCAGTTTCCGTCTACCAAATCCACTCACAAGGCTTCAGTCGGCTAAGGCTTATAATAGAAGATAAGGTGCCACACAGTGGGACCGGACCTGGAAACGTCGTAAAGATGATCAATTGCAGGAATGCTTTCGATCATATCTTCCCCATCAGGGACGACCTTGGGCTAAAAAACAATAACGACCTCTTCAGTGTTTTTCCTGTTGTTGTTCTGGGTGCTGTTGCTGTTGAGCGAACGGTCTTCGTCCCTGAGCTCGCAAGATGGGAGAAGTCCGAAACATGGTACTTCGCTATTCGTAAGATCCGCAGAAGAGAAAGCAGGTCAACCCCCGACACTGAGAGCATCGACGGATGGATGAATGCGCATCCAGGCTCAGCGATTGTGTAGGAAGTCGGGGGACAAGAAACAGGAAGAAAGAGTGAAAGAAAGTTGGAGCGAAAGAGTACAACAGGAGTCGCCACCACCCTTCTGCCGGGGCCTCGTAGAGCTTTTTAGGTGTTTTCGCTCAATAAACACTCACAACGCCCGGTCTGGGTATCGAAACCGCGATCCTCCGATCGCGCGTCCGCTGCCCTAACCACTGGGCCATTGCGCCTCCACTTGCTTCTGTTGATGGTGATAGTGATGATGATGATGATGATAAGCCGTATTTGGTGCGTGTTTATTAAAGTAAATGGTGGTGGTGGTAGTGGTGGTGGTGGTGGTGGTGGGGGCGGTGACGCTTTCCTGTTGTTTGCGGTAATGATGTCAGCAAAGTTGCCATTACACTTTCGTTATTGTTGATGTTGCTGCTGCTGCTACTGCTTCCGTTGTTATTGTTGTTATTGTTGTTGTTGTTCTGGTGGTGGTGGTGGTGGTGGTGGGTTGCGTTGTTGCTGTCCGATGCGGTTATTAGTTTTTAATCGACATTCAATAACGCGTTAAATGCAAACGATGAGACTTGGCTGGAATTGGTTGGGGGGTGGGGGTGGACGGGTTGGAAGGAGGGGGGAGCGGCATGGCGGGAACGAGCTAAGAAATAATAACACCACCACTACCACCACCACCGCCGCCACTACCACCACCACCGCCGCCACCACCACCACCACCGCCGCCAACACCACTACCACCGCCGCCAACACCACTACCACCGCCGCCACCACCACCACTACCAACACCACCACCAACACCACTACCACCGCTGCCACCACCACTACCACCACCACCACCGCCACCACCAACACCGCCACTAACACCACTACCACCGCCGCCACTACCACCGCTGCCACCACCACTACCACCACCACCGCCACTACCGCCGCCACCACCACCACCGCCACCAACACCACCACCACCAACACCACTACCACCGCCGCCACTACCGCCACTACTACCACCACCACCACCACCGCTGCCACCACCACTACCACCACCACCGCAAAAAAAATACAAAAAAGAACAACATGATAATTACAACTTTTACCGCGCGAATCACTTTTGCACAGACGACTACCACATTGGCTTTCATCACATCGACATCTCGCAACCACAGCCACTAACACCCATACTACAGCACGCACACATCAACATTATATAAATGCAAGCGCAGCCATCTCCGTCGCCGTCACCGAGCGAACGAAGGAACTTCGGGATGATCGCTGAAATTGTTAGAAATAGCAGCCAAATGTCCTTTGAGTCACACCTGCTCCGCTTTTGTGGATATCAAAATTATACTCTGCTCTAGATGAGCGGTTCCCAACCTTTTCCCTACCAAGGACCCCTTTTATTTAAATGAGTTTTTTTCCACGGACCCCTTTTAATATGCTTTCCCTCATATATATATTTTAGGAGCAGGCGTAGCTGTGAGGTAAGAAGCTTGCTTATCAAACCACATGGTTCTGGGTTCGGTCCCAAGACGCGACACCTTGGCCACGTGTCTTCTGCTATAGCCTCGGGCCAACCAAAGCTTTGTGAGTGGATTTGGTTGACGGAAACTGAAAGAAACCCGTCGTATATATATGTGTATGTGTGTGTCTCCATCGCTTGACAACCGATGTTGGTGTGTTTAAGACCCCATAACTTGGCGGTTCGGCAAAAGAGACCGATAGAATAAATACTAGGTTTACAAAGAATAAGTCCTGAGGTCGATTTCTTCGACTAAAGGCGGTGCTCCAGCATGGCCGCAGTCAAATGACTGAAACAAGTAAAGGAATACGAAATTTTGAATTTAGTTCACGTACTCCCAGTTCTACCTTTGTGCACCCCTGACACAGGGGCTCCGCGGACCCCCAGTTTGGGAACTACTGCTCTAGATTATGCGATATTGATTTCCTTTATCACAGGAACGACAGGATGGTCACGGCCGGAATATTTTCGACTATCTCATAGGTATTCTTGATTAGAGTTTTATCTACAGCGAAACAGTCTCACACTAACTCCTCAACATTACAACTAACATACCTATTTCTTTATTACCCACAAGGGGCTAAACACAGAGGGAACAATCAAGGACAAATGGATTAAGTCGATTAACTGGTACTTAATTTATCGACCCCGAAAGGATGAAAGGCAAAGTCGACCTCGGCGGAATTTGAACTGAGAACGTAACGGCAGACGAAATACCTATTTCTTTACTACCCACAAGGGGCTAAACACAGAGAGGACAAACAAGGACAGACAAACAGATTAAGTCGATTACATCGACCCAGTGCGTAACTAGTATTTAATTTATCGACCCCGAAAGGATGAAAGGCAAAGTCGACCTCGGCGGAATTTGAACCCAGAACGTGGCGGCAGACGAAATACCTATTTCTTTACTGCCCACAAGGGGCTAAACACAGAGGGGACAAACAAGGACAGACAAGCGGATTAAATCGATTATATCGACCCCAGTGCGTAACTGGTACTTATTTAATCGATCCCGAAAGGATGAACGGCAAAGTCGACCTCGGCGGAATTTGAACTAAGAACGTAGCGGCAGACGAAATACCTATTTCTTTATTACCCACAAGGGGTTAAACACAGAGGGGACAAACAAGGACAGACATAGGTATTAAGTCGATTACATCGACCCCAGTGCGGAACTGGTATTTAATTTATCGACCCCGAAAGGATGAAAGGCAAAGTCGACCTCGGCGGAATTTGAACTCAGAACGTAACGGCAGACGAAATACTGCTAAGCATTTCGCCCGGCGTGCTAACGATTCTGCCAGCTCCTCGCCGCCTTTTATTACAACTAACATACCACTACTCTTACAACCACCGCCACCACCACCACCACCACCACCACCGTAACCAATGCTATCTCATCACTAAAGCACAACAACAACCACAACAGCACAAACAATACTTGACTGATAACAACAGACATTTTCTTGTGGCAGCATTTTTCTCATTTGGTACCAGGAAGCTTTTCACTCTGTAACGCTCGACATTTCATAAGTAGCAGCAGAGTGTGAAGCCAGTGATATCGCCTGTTTGTGTGAGTGGCGACTCAAGTATGCGTTTCGTTTTATCTTGGAAGCCAATGTTTACAAAAGCAGCCTTGTTATGTGTGCGCGTGTGAGGGGGCAGAGGGCGTCCTTCGCAAAAGTGTTTTTTTTATCGTAGGCGCAGGCGCAGTTGCGTGATAAAAGGTTTGTTTTGCAACCAACCACATGGTTTCGGGTTCAATACCTCTGTGTGGGACCCTGGGCAAGTATCTTCTACTATACTCTTTTACTTGTTTCAGTCATTTGACTGCGGCCATGCTGGAGCACCGCCTTTAATCGAGCAACTCGACCCCGGGACTTATTCTTTTGTAAGCCCAGTACTTATTCTATCGGTCTCTTTTGCCGAACCGCTAAGTTACGGGGACATAAACAACACCAGCATCGGTTGTCAAGCAATGCTAGGGGGAAAGGGGGACAACACAGACAACACAACACACACACACATATATATATACATATATACGACGGGCTTCTTTCAGTTTCCTACTACTAAATCCACTCACAAGGCTTTGGTCGGCCCGAGGCTATAGTAGAAGACACTTGCCAAGGTGCCACGCAGTGGGACTGAACCCGGAACCATGTGGTTGGTAAACAAGCTACTTACCACGGGAGAGTTTACGAAAAAAAAAACCCAAAAGATGAAGACAGGTGGTGTAGAAAACAAACAGATGTATTAGTATAACGCTCAGGAATAGAAAAAGTCTTTTACGTTTCGAGCCTAAGCTCTTCTACAGAAAGGGACACAGAAAAAAAACAAGGAGAGAAAAAAATGTGTGTAGTGGCTAACGATCTATCATGACTTCTACTATAGTCTTGGGCCAGCCAAAGCTTTGTGACTGGATCTGGTAGACGGAAACTGAAAGAAGCCTGTCGTGTGTGTGCGCGCACCTGTCATTTTTTTTGTGCTGTTTGTCTTTAACGACTGTTGTTGGTTTGTTTACGTCCCTGTAACTTAGCGGTTCAGCATTATAAGAGGCGAGCCTTCTGATGGCCACCCCAAGGGAGACAGAAGCATGGCAGTCCAAAAACATGGAGAACTTCCACAGAACTGGCAGGTAGCGACACCAGGGGACAACTGCAATCCCTTGTTGAAGATCAAGACAAATGGAGACGTCTTGTTCGTACTCTGGGTTCTATATGGAATGAAGAAGAGTATGATTTAACAGCTGTTTCTAGCAGATAGGATGACCAAGTACAGGCTCCTGACAGTGAGGACAGCAAAAACTGAAGCGGTATACATGGGTGTGTCATAAAATGAATAAATTGGGGTGCAGGGGCTCAAGTTGTGGCCCTTGTCAAAGAGGGGCTGATTTCATATTACATCAAAACACATGGCCCCTATTTTTTCCTTGTCAAATCTGATCAACATTACCCCCACTCACTGTGGTCTTTCATTGAATTAAAAACTTCACAATAGTTTCTAGAGATAGCCTAGGTCTTCGTTCACTGAGCCATCAATATCTCTCACAGTAAATAGGTACCATGAGGTGGTGCAATGTTGAGGCAAAGAGGTGCAGAAACGGCTGCAGTGTGTAACTCAAGGTAGGTGTTTTCTTCAGCTTGGTGACAATGACTATTGACTGTTGAGCGAACAGTCTTCGTCCCGGAGCTCGCAAGATGGGAGAAGTCCGAAACGTGGTCCTTTGCTATTCGTAAGATCCGCAGAAGAGAAAGCAGGTCAACCCCGACACCGAGAGCATCGACGGATGGATGAATGCGCATCCAGGCTCAGCAGTTGCGTAGGAAATCGGGGACAAGAAACAGGAAGAAAGAGTGAGAGAAAGCTGGGGCGAAAGAGTACAGCAGGGGTCGCCACCACCCCCTGCCGGAGCCTCGTGGAACGTTAGGGTTTTCGCTCAATAAACACACACAACGCCCGGTCTGGGAATCGAAACTGCGAGTCTGCTGCCCTAACCATTGGGCCTCCTGGTGACGATGATGAAAAACCAGCCAAATTTCCTTCAAATTACTTGGATAAAGTATTCATTATTACTTTAGAATGATGGAATGGTCGAGGATGGAAGGCTTTAAATAGGTTTGCTCTATCACAGCTGACCTAAAGTTAAATAATATCAACCTAATGTAAAATGTAAATTATACCTCCCCATGGTACCTATTAATATTGAGGTGAACATTGAGCACAACAAAGTCTACAACATCACACATTTCACCCTCAAACCAATGAGGGAACTTCTATAAGGTTGCTTGACCTGCCAGAAATAGCAGCCAAATTTCTCTTTGAACCCATTCTTGATAAAGGGCACTGGATGGTCATGAATGGAAAGCTTTTGATCACAGGTTAGCTCATTCAGGACTGACCCAGGGTTAAACAACACTAAATCTATTATTGACACTACTCTATCACCAACACCACAACCACCACTACAACCAATACTACCAACAATAAAAACATCACAACTACCACCAACTTACACTCACCATTACCCACCTACTACCACCACCACCACCACCACCACCACCACCACTACTACTACCAATACCACCACTACTACTACTACTACTACTACCAACAACAACATTAATGGCATTACCACCACTGCTACAACCAAAGTTAACTACCACCACCACGACCACCACCAGCTAACGCCAATCTCACGTCTCTCACTGCCAATTTCACACTGACCGCGTTTTACAGTTCAACTAATCAACTCCACTGATTGTTGTCTTCTCCACAGCCTCTCTCTGTCTCTCTCTCTCACTCACTGACAATCATCTCAGAGGTGGTATGGGTGGTAGTGTACTGTAGAAAGGTGGTATGGGTGGTAGTAACGGTGTATCTGTGGATGTAGCTCTTGTTGTAGTGATTCTGTGGTGATTAGTGTCAGCGTTGTAGTAATGATGGTAGTATAGGAGCTGGTTGTAGTGTCATTATTGTGATAGATGTATTTGTTGTAGTGTTGTGGTAGTTGTGCCGGTAGTGTGATTGTGGTTGTGGTAGTTGTGTGGTTGCTGTTATGGTAGTTGTGACGGTAGCATGATTGCTGTTGTGGTAGTTGTGACAGTGGTGTGATTGCTGTTGTGGTAGTTGTGACGGTGGTGTGATTGTGTTGTGGTAGTTGTGACGGTGGTGTGATTGCTGTTGTGGTAGTTGTGACGGTGGTGTGATTGCTGTTGTGGTAGTTGTGACGGTAGTGTGATTACTGTTGTGGTAGTTGTGATGGTGGTGTGATTACTGTTGTGGTAGTTGTGACGGTAGTGTTATTGTGGTTGTGGTAGTTGTGACGGTAGTGTGATTACTGTTGTGGTAGTTGTGATGGTAGTGTGATTGTGGTAGTGGTAGTTGTGACGGTAGTGTGATTACTGTTGTGGTAGTTGTGACGGTAGTGTGATTGTGGTAGTTGTGACGGTAGTGTGATTACTGTTGTGGTAGTTGTGATGGTAGTGTGATTGTGGTTGTGGTAGTTGTGACGGTAGTGTGATTGTGGTTGTGGTAGTTGTGACGGTAGTGTGGTTGCTGTTGTGGTAGTTGTGACGGTAGTGTGATTGCTGTTGTGGTAGTCGTGACGGTGGTGTGATTGCTGTTGTGGTAGTTGTGACGGTAGCATGATTGCTGTTGTGGTAGTTGTGACGGTAGTGTGATTGCTGTTGTGGTAGTTGTGACGGTGGTGTGATTACTGTTGTGGTAGTTGTGACGGTAGTGTGGTTGCTGTTGTGGTAGTTGTGACGGTGGTGTGATTACTGTTATGGTAGTTGTGACGGTAGTGTGATTGTGGTTGTGGTAGTTGTGACGGTGGTGTGATTACTGTTGTGGTAGTTGTGACGGTGGTGTGATTACTGTTGTGGTAGTTGTGACAGTGGTGTGATTGCTGTTGTGGTAGTTGTGACGGTAGTGTGATTGCTGTTCTGGTAGTTGTGACGGTAGCGTGATTGCTGTTGTGGTAGTTGTGACAGTGGTGTGATTGCTGTTGTGGTAGTTGTGACGGTAGTGTGATTGCTGTTCTGCTAGTTGTGACGGTAGCGTGATTGCTGTTGTGGTAGTTGTGACAGTGGTGTGATTGCTGTTGTTGGTAGTTGTGACGGCAGTTGTGATTACTGTTGTGGTAGTTGTGATGGTGGTGTGATTACTGTTGTGGTAGTTGTGACGGTGGTGTGATTACTGTTGTGGTAGTTGGACGGTAGTGTGGTTGCTGTTGTGGTAGTTGTGACGGTGGTGTGATTACTGTTGTGGTAGTGTGACGGTAGTGTGATTGTGGTGTGGTAGTTGTGACGGTGGTGTGATTACTGTTGTGGTAGTTGTGACAGTGTGTGATTACTGTTGTGGTAGTTGTGACAGTGGTGTGATTGCTGTTGTGGTAGTTGTGACGGTAGTGTGATTGCTGTTCTGGTAGTTGTGACGGTAGCGTGATTGCTGTTGTGGTAGTTGTGACAGTGGTGTAATTGCTGTTGTGGTAGTTGTGACGGTAGTGTGATTACTGTTGTGGTAGTTGTGATGGTGGTGTGATTACTGTTGTGGTAGTTGTGACGGTAGTGTGATTGCTGTTGTGGTAGTTGTGACGGTAGCATGATTGCTGTTGTGGTAATTGTGACGGTGGTGTGATTACTGTTGTGGTAGTTGTGATGGTGGTGTGATTACTGTTGTGGTAGTTGTGACGGTAGTGTAATTACTGTTGTGGTAGTTGTGACGGTAGTGTAATTGCTGTTGTGGTAGTTGTGACGGTAGTGTGATTACTGTTGTGGTAGTTGTGATGGTGGTGTGATTACTGTTGTGGTAGTTGTGACGGTGGTGTGATTACTGTTGTGGTAGTTGTGACGGTAGTGTGATTGCTGTTGTGGTAGTTGTGATGGTGGTGTGATTACTGTTGTGGTAGTTGTGACGGTGGTGTGATTACTGTTGTGGTAGTTGTGACGGTGGTATGATTACTGTTGTGGTAGTTGTGACGGTAGTGTGATTGCTGTTGTGGTAGTTGTGACGGTAGTGTGATTGCTGTTGTGGTAGTTGTGACGGTAGTGTGATTACTGTTGTGGTAGTTGTGATGGTGGTGTGATTACTGTTGTGGTAGTTGTGACGGTGGTGTGATTACTGTTGTGGTAGTTGTGACGGTAGTGTGATTGCTGTTCTGGTAGTTGTAGTGTAATAGTTGTGTTGTGGTATGAGTGGTAGTAGTAGTGGTTATTGAGGAGTTAACCATAATTATAGTATTGGCATAGTAGTGGTTGTGCTGTCAATGTTAGCAGTATCTGTTGTAGTTGGGGTAGTTGTTGGTGTGGTGATGGCAGTTAAAGGGGTAGTATTCTTGTACTGCCACTGATTATATTTTCATCTTGTATTGATCACACATTGATTTCAAATTCTGGTACAAGGCCAGCAAGTTTTGTGGTGGGTAGGATCAATCGATTGCATTGACCTAAGTATACAGCTGGTACTTTATTGACCCCTGAAAAGAAGAAAAAGCAAAGTCGACCTCAGTGGAATTTGAACTCAGAACATAATCTTCCAGAGTTGTCATATGGCAGTGATATCATTTAATCCCAGCTATGGCCTATTCCAGCTGAGCAAAAGCAATCCAGCTATGGCCATCCCGACTTTTAACTTCTTTGACGTCATTTTATTACTTGGTGTTGGTGTCACATACAAAACACCCATTACATTCTCTGAAGTGGTTGGCATTAGGAAGGGTGTCGGGCAGCAGAAATATCACAGTCCTCTAATTTGCCAGCTCTTGTCAAACTGTCCAACCCATGCCAGCATGGAAAATGGACATTCAATGACAATGTACTGACCAGTTTAACCTTCTCTCTTTAGAATGGTAGGCTTTGTGACTTGACCCTTTAGAACGATAGGGTTTGTGACTTGACCCTTTAGAATGATAAGGTTTGTGACTTGACCCTTTAGCTTTCAGATTACTTTGTAAAATGTGCCATGCTTCACGGTAGTGAAACATGGGCTGTGACTGCAGAGGACATGCGTAGGCTTGAAAGAAATAAAGCTAGCATGATCCGCTGGATGTGTAATGTCAGTGTGCACACACGACAGAGTGTAAGCACCCTGAGAGAAATGCTGGACACAAGAAGCATCGGATGTGGTGTGCAAGAGAGACGTTTGCACTGGTACGGTCATGTACTGCGGATGGCTGAGGAGAGATGTGTGAAGAAGTGTCACTCCCAAACAGTTGAAGGTATCTGGGGGAGAGGTAGACCCAGGAAGACATGGGATGAGGTGGTCAAGCATGACCTTCCAACGTTCGACCTCACAGAGGCAATGACGAAAGACCGAGATCTCTGGAGATATGCTGTGACTGTGAAGACCCGACAAATAATGAGTTCATGGCTGCTTCCTGCACCAGTTTCAAATAGCCCCAGCCCATCCAAAGTACTTTGGATCGCAGAACGACCTGCTGTGCTTACCTTGGATCGTAGGGTGACCTGCTGTGCTTGAGGAGACCTATTGAGTCAAGTACATCAACATCAAAATAAATATCAAATGGAAATTGTAGTTGTGATACCTTTGCCTGTGGCACGTAAAAAGCACCATCCGAACGTAGCCGATGCCAGCGCCGTCCTGACTGGCTTCTGTGCCAGTGGCACGTAAAAAGCACCAACCAATCATGGCCGCTGCCAGCCTCCCCTGGCACCTGTGCCGGTGGCGCATAAAAAGCACCCACTACACTCACTGAGTGGTTGGCGTTAGGAAGGGCATCCAGCCATAGAAACACTGCCAGATCAGACTGGGGCCTGGTGCAGCCTCCTGGCTTCCCAGACCTCAGTCGCACCGTCCAACCCAAGCTAGCATGGAAAATGGATGTTAAACGATGATGATGATGATTTGCTGTTAATATCTTTTAATTCTTCATACATTAAGTATGTTAACTTAAATTTTTCCTGATGTCTTTGAACTCTCTGGAACATTCAATTGTTTAATCATCTTGTTAAAATAGTATATGGCTGAGTATTCCACGGATGTGATTCTGTAGCAAAAGTCAATGACACAACATACAAGATGGCAGCTCGTTGAATGACCTGTACAATCCAGCTGTGAAGCTTCCACACAATTTCCCTATCAAAATTCCGTTCACAAGCTGAGATGATTTTATGATAAAATCGAATAAAAAAAAAACACATTTGTCGCAGATACCAGACAATGGAATTGAACCAAGGACCCCAGATTGCAAAGCAAACTTCATAATGACTCAGCCAAATAACTGCAGTAGTTTCAGTCGACCTCCTCTAAGATGGCTTCCTTCCTCTTAGTCATCAACTCCTTGTAAAACAGAAGCCATTTTTTCCTGTTGCATCATTGAAGGCAATAAAG
This sequence comes from Octopus sinensis, assembly GCF_006345805.1. NCBI lineage: Eukaryota > Metazoa > Mollusca > Cephalopoda > Octopoda > Octopodidae > Octopus > Octopus sinensis. The sequence goes on from NC_043007.1 coordinate 19,163,669, forward strand.
AATTTGGCCTTTTTGAAAGCCATGGAATTTTCAGATGTTTTGGCATCCCTGGTTTGCTGCTGGTATATTTGACAAGTTTTAACCCTTTGGCCACATCAAGCCAAAATATACTACCTTCTGTGGGTTCAAACCAGCCAGATCCAGCCTCTCACACCTACCCTACAATGTCATTCTGAAAACAAGCAATCCCATCATTAAAATCTCAAAGCTTCATGACAATGCATGATTAATTCTAAACAAACATTACTTTTGACAGAGGTGAAGGCACATGGCCTAGTGGTTAGAGTAGCGAACTCGCGGTCAAGGGATCACGGGTTCAAATCTCAGACCGGGCGATGTGCGTGTTTATGAGTGAAACACCTGAGCTCCATGCGGCTCTGGCAGAAGGTAATGGTGAACTTCTGCTGACTCTTTCGCCACAACTTTCTCTCACACAATGACACCAGGTTACTTCATCATAAACAACAGTATAATCAGCAGCATCATAAACTACCATCAAACAGCATCTCAGGTGAGCCAATTAGGGAGCAGGTAGACATGATCGAGGGATCAGCCGGCTAGAAATAGCAGCCAGATCTCCTTGAAACCACAACGAAACACCTTTAAAAAACAAATAAGGACACTCAATAATAAAGATTATGGTACACTACTAAAAGAAAAACAAAATCAAAAGAGGAAGGTCATGACTAGATTGGTGAATTAGGACTGATTAAGGGATTAACAGGACATCAATAATCCCAGAGAAAGCAGTTTGGTCCAGCAGAAAACAGCGTTGCACTTGTAAACCTGAAACCCTTATAACAGAACAATAAAACTAAATGGCAAAACAGTCAGGTTTATGGGTGTATTGACCCTTTTTTAATTAATCTGGTTGATGGGTTATGGGGTCAGGTAGGTGGGTGGATGATATACAGTTTTTGATGGTCAAATTAATGTACAAGTGGAAGAGGCAGGATGTATACATATATGCATATACATATGTACATTCATATATACATATATATGTTAAGATGTATATAAACATACGCACAAATGCACACATATACACATTTTTATATATATATATATATATACACCCATACATGTATGTACACACATATATATGCACATACATACATTAAGATGTATATAAAAATATGCACACATTCATGTATGGGTATACATATACACATTTATATATATATATCCATATATATATAAATAGAAGTACATGCATATATACATGTGTATATATGCATACATTCATGCACACACACACACACATTATACATACACATATCTGTGTGTGTGTATACATATATATATGAGGAAATGATGGCACAATTATGATATCTGGAAAAAAAAAATCAACTTCAACCAGAAAAGTCAACTGGAAATTTGGAAAAAGAATTTAAAAAAAAAAAAAAACACATCTACCAAAAGTCTAGTAATGTTTTTTTTTTTCTTTTTGATTTTTTTTGTTTTGTTTTTATCATACAAAGTGCCTGCTTGCAACAGGCTCACTCGACCACCCCCATTCACACAATGTTATATTAAACCTCGCCGCTTCTTGTAGTCTTCTAAATTTAAGGACCTTCGTGGGGTGACTTCTTTCACAGGCTGCGCGGTTCGATTGTAAGCCACAATGGACGATCCTGGAATTAATTGAATAGAAATGTTAATTCAAGACAATAAACACACGACGATAATAATTCTTTCCACCCCTAGGCACAAGGCCTGAAATTTTGGGGTAGTGGGGACTAGTAAATTACACCCACCCCAGTGCTTGATTATTTTATGGAAACCCATGATTGAAAATTGAACTTCTTCACCATTGCCCTATCACAAAAAGGGGAGAATTTAAACTGCTTTTATATTCGAAATTTCATGTAATAAGATTCACATACATAATGTGTGTACATGAGAGAAGCAAAAATTTCAGCTTAAGGAAGCTGAACATGGTTCTTTTATCATAGAATGTGTGACCCCCTTCGGTCATGACTGACCATGGGTTTGCACCTAGAAAGTTACCCTCCCAGGCACAAGTCTGGGCAAGATTGTTTATGGAAGACCAGCAGTCGCCCATGCATACCGACCTCCACTCTCCACGCCACCGGTGTTATCCAAGGGAAAAGCAAAGGGGCCGATACAGCTTGGTACCTGTGACGTCGCAACTCATTTCTACAGCTGAGTTAACTGGAGCAACGTGAAATAAAGTGTCTTGCTCAAGAACACAACACACAGCCCGGTCCGGGATTCGAGCTCACAACCTCATGATCGTAAGCTCGACGCTCTAACCACTGAGCCAAAATAATTACAGTAAAGAAAGTGCCACTAATAATTCACAGTTGGAGAATAAAGGGAAAGAACACATCAATGCAAAAGAAATTCACTTCTTACTGGGGTTAGCCATGGAAAATCGATGTAGAAACTGGGGTTTTTTTCAGTCTGAACGGCAGTTTTTAAAAATAATTTCCACGCAACTAAACACTTTTAAACTTCGTATACTGGTAGAATGTGTTTATAAAACAGCTTTTTCTCTTGGCTTTATTGAGAAAAATCTATAGTTTGTAAGATATTTGTTGGGTTTTTTTTCTTCAATTTCTGCAATTTCAACCAATCAATGACGTCTATTGAGGTAAAAAAAAAAAACATTCTGTGCCGTATGAAAATGTTCCTCGTTTAAGAAACAGATTGGGTTTATTTACATTTTTGAAGAAGAAAAAAGATACCCTTCCCCCCACCCCTAACCCTAAAACAGATTGAAATGCAATAGATCGATACTGGGGTCATAATTATGGGTGACAATTTCATATGACACCGCTAGAAAAAAACTGCCGTTCAAACCGAAAAGATCCTAGAAACTTAATATAGAGTAATACATAGAATCTAATTTACAACATTCGAATCATTTGTTTAACTAAAATTTCCTTTGGACGAGACGAAAACTGGACAAGTGTCCTGCCTCCCCAGTTTGAAATGATTTGGGAGAGTTTAAATCGGTAAACAGCACTGTCCTCTAAAATTAGAGTCGTTTGCTTAAAGCCTAAAGCTCTTGGCAAACTACATTCTGATAGTGAAGAGGTAAGGGAGCTAATCCAGGCGTTCTTGACGTAATTTTATGTGTGCTCAGAGTAAAAGGGGAGGTAATGCAATGTTACTAATGTATTTGATCTCTTTCATATCTTATGGACGGACCCTGTGTCTTCATTAACTTTCCAAGCCTCTTCTTTTGCTAGTTTCATTTACATGTCTGTGACCATGCTGGAGCACTCCTTGCAAGAAGTCACTCGGATCGAGGGCAATACTTTTGACAGGTGCTTATTTGATCAAATCTGATTTTATCAAAGTATCCAAATCTCTCTAAAATTATAAAGAATGATGGGGTCAGAACAGCAATAATGACATTAAAGAGAATGATGATAAAGCTATCAACAGCAGAAGGGGACAAAATATTGGCAATGACGAAGCATTGTCGACTTTTTTTTTGGAAGCACTCTGTCGGTTACGACGACGAGGGTTCCGGTTGATCCGAATCAACGGAACAGCCTGCTCATGAAATTAATGTGTAAGTGGCTGAGCACTCCACAGACACGTGTACCCTTAACGTAGTTCTCGGGGATATTCAGCGTGACACAGAGAGTGACAAGGCCGGCCCTTTGAAATACAGGTACAACAGAAACAGGAAGTAAGAATGAGAGAAAGTTGCGGTGAAAGAGTACAGCAGGGATCACCACCATCCCTGCCGGAGCCTCGAGGAGCTTTTAGGTGTTTTCGCTCAATAAACACTCACAACGCCCGGTCTGGGAATCAAAACCGCGATCCTATGACCGCGAGTCCACTGCCCTAACCACTGGGCCATTGCGCCTCCACCATTGTCAACTACTGCATGAGAGACATGAACACCAACAGAAATAATAGAAACAGCAGCCATGTAACATCTGCATTAGACATGGTCTGACAGATTTTGAGAAGAGGGTTACATGACAAAAATATTCCAGGTAATTTTTTGTCAGGTGTGCCATTTAGAAAGGTCCACTGGCATCAGTTTGTCCATGGCTGCCCTACACGTTTGATTGAGCTGCTGGAAATAACAGCCTAAAAATTTCCCTAATCATTTTGAAGAAGGACGCATGGTACAATGTAGTTTTGAGTATCCTTAATCAGAAGGGAAAGTCACACTTGGAAAGCATTTGACCATAGATCCTGCTGGCATGGGGCTAAATAATAACAGCAGCATCAGTAAGCACCAGTAACAATATCACCATTTTGCCAATTAGTGCTTTTTACGTGCCACCAGCATGATAGCCAGTCAAGGCGGCACTGGCATCGGCCACATTTGGATGGTGCTTTTTACGTACCATCGGCACAGGTTTAATAAACGATAAATAAGCAGAACTTCCACTCACCTGACATGGGCACTTCTAAGTCTATTTTGATATCGAAATCATGTACAGCATAAAGATCTTCTGAATCTCGTCGTTCTGGTGCATTCTTTACATCTGGTTTATCTTTGTCCTTGTCCACAGGAACAGGATTCTGCAAGAGAAACGTAGAAATGTCTTGGCTACTGAGAGAACTTCTTAGCAAAAAGCTTAACCCTTTAGTGTGCACTTTTTTCACTCAAATTATTTTCAATTACTCATACATTATCTTACAGCTTTGAAGTTTCAATGGTGTGATAGTTTATTCTTAGAATGTCAATGTAGGTTAGGTGTGAGGGGCTAGATATGGCCAGGCTGAATGTAAAACATGTAGGATATTTGGGCCGGATATGGCCAGCTTAAACACCAAAGGGTTAAAGCAAAATGGCTGTCAAGTCAAAACGTTTGATTCACATGGTGTGTATGAGCAATTCTGGCTCACTGAAAATAATAATTTCTACCCTAGGCACAAGGGTAGAAGTGGCTAGTTGACATCAGTGACCCCAGTACACATCATCATCATCGTTTAACGTCCGCCTTCCATACTGGCATGGGTTGGACGGTTCGACTGAGGACTAGCAATGAGAACTGCGTTTGTGTCAGTGACAGCAAAGGATGTTTGAACGAAAATTCCTTTAGAAAATTACTATTTATAAATCTCACGAGAGATAGTCAGTAACAGTACTTTGGAGTAGGTAGTCTGAGTTATGTCCCTTTAACTGGGGATTGTCTTGAACCGTTTTGTCAATTTTGGCATCAACAAAATTGGAGCCACAATATTAGAAGCAATACGTTTTACTCAAAAACCGTTGGTAAGCAGTGTCCAAAAAAATAATCATAGTCCAAACACTAATTAAAATATTATTATTATTATTCCCAACGATACTTGATCAATTCCTAGCAATATCTGAAGAAGGAATTTTTATATTCCAAAATATATCAGACTATGAATAATTAAATTATTTATAACAGCTATTATAGTCCACTCTGCATTATTGTGTCATCCAAGACACGTTATTATATTTCACAAACAATACACAATGCTTCAAGCGAACTACAATACTCTCTTATTATTACTATCATTTTAAAGTCAAATACCAAAAGCATGGTGTTTATGAGCAATTCTGGCTCACTGAAAATAATAATTTTTACCCTAAGCACAAGGGCGGAAGTGGCTAGTTGTCAGCAGCGACTCCAGTACACATCATCATCATCGTCGTCGTTTAACGTCTGTTTTCCATGCAGGCATGGGTTGGACGGTTCGACGGAGGACTAGCAAGCCAGAAGGCTGCACCAGGCTCCAAACTGATCTGGCAAGGTTTCTACAGCTGGATGCCCTTCCTAACGCCAACCACTAGAGAATGTAACTTAGTGGCTTTGCAAAAGAGACCAATAAAAATTCTATAACACAGTGCACCAGCATGACCGTAACCTGATGACTGTAACAAGTAAACGATAAAAGCACATATATGTCAGACGAGTGTAGTGGATGCTTTTTACGTGCCACCGGCAAAGGAGACGCAACTAGTACTTGTTTTCTCAGCCCCAAAAGGATAAAAGGCAAAGTTGACTTTGGTGGCATTTGAACTCTGAACATAAAGCTGGAAGAAATATTGTTAGGCATTTTGTCCAGCATGCTGACCACTTTTAATAGATTTAAGCACAAGGTCAATTTGCAGGACAGTTTAGTCAAACTGACCCCCAATATTCAGCTGGTACTTCATTTTATCAACCCAAAAGGAGTGAGAGGCTAAGTTGACCATGGCCGGATTTGAACTCATAACGTACGAAATACAGCAAGATGACATTTAGTCTGACAATCTCAAGATTCTGTCAATCCAAAGATAATAATTTTTTCTTAAGAGATGCTGAAAGGCAGAAAGTTTACAATAGGGGGGTAGTTAATTAGAGTGAATTGACCCCCAGATTGGTAGTAATTTAGACAGCTGGCAAAATAACAGCTAACTATAAGGAACAGCTGCTGAGACTGACCAAAATAATATGTGGGGTCACCTTCGTTATTGAGACATCAATAACTGAAGTGGTAGGGTGAAGTAGTAAGAAGCGACTCAGACGATTAAACAGCTTTGCCTGAGGAATTACAACCGTGTTTCGTGGTCTGCTACCTCAACAGCTCCTTTATAGGATCCAGTTAGCTCAAGACATCGTCAGGAGGAACCACGTCCGGTTTCGGCCCCTACTCCTCTACCACTTTGATGTGGCGGGTCCCCACTCCTTACGGAAGTGTCTTCAGCTCTGGTGTTGGGTGCATGTCTTCTTTCTTCTGTTCCCTGGCCTCTTCGATGTATCGTCAGTGAGTGTCAGCCGGTGACTGACTGACTTGTCAAATTTTTTCCCTTTAAATACCTGCCGCCAGGAAGAGGAGAAGAAGGAGGAGAGAGAGCTACCCGGGTATGTCGTTCAAATGTTGTAATGTAATGAAGATGGATGAAGGATCACTACTCACCTGTTTTGATTCTACAGCAGCTTCTCCTCCGTTTTCTTCTGATTCCTGATGGGGATAAAGTAATAATAATGATTAATTCTGGTTTTATTGGCCGCAAGGGCTAATATAGAATCAAAAATATGAAAGGACAAACACAGGACGATAAAAACAAAGGGTTTTGCGAAAAAAAAAAAGGTCCCTGTAAACGTATGATATCAAGAGAAATTTAACAAGTAAAAAAACTCCCAATAGGGGGAGGATCCCAACAGGCATATGGTTAAATAGGGAATGCCTTGGATCGTATATCTGATGGATCCCAACTGACCTGTGGCTAAACAACAACAACAACACTATAAACAATCAAACAAGGACATGGTCAAGTCACTCACTCGTTTCTTTTTCTCTTCTGCGGCTTTGACTTCTGCTACTTTTGCTTTTATTATTGATGAAATCTCCGGGTCCCGGACCTGCAAGGAGAGAACAACATTTAATTAAAAAAAGGTGGAAGCTGGCATCAAACAAGAAGTCTAAAGTCAGAAAGAAGAACATTGAAATAAAACAAAAAAAAAAACCAATCTTTTTTGTCATTAAGAGCATACACCCCACTACTCCCTCCCCCCATCTTCTGCTACTTAATCCACCCCCTTTTTTACCGTTTCTTTGATGAGGTAATTAAGGCTGATTCTTTCTCTCAATTTAGTCTTTCATATTTTTAATGCTTCTTTTTATCTTTCTTTTCTTCCTATAAAAATATATTGATAATAAAATTTTGATTTGATGGAAAAAAATTAATTGTAGGTGCAGGAGTGGCTGTGTGGTAAGTAGCTTGCTTATCAACCACATGGTTCCGGGTTCATTCCCACTGCATGGCACCTTGGGCAAGTGTCTTCTACTATAGCCTCGGGCCGACCAAAGCCTTGTGAGTGGATTTGGTAGATGGAAACTGAAAGAAGCCCGTCGTATATACGTATATACATATATATGTGTATGTGTGTGTATATGTTTGTGTGTCTGTTTGTCCCCCAACATCGCTTGACAACCGGTGCTGGTGTGTTTATGTCCCCGTAACTTAGTGGTTTGGCAAAAGAAACCGATAAAATAAGTACTAGGCTTACAAAGAATAAGTCCCGGAGTCGAGTTGCTCGACTAAAGACGGTGCTCCAGCATGGCTGCAGTCAAATGACTGAAACAAGTAAAAGAGTATATATATATATATATATATAATATATATATATATATATATATATATGTATGTATGTATATATATATGTATGTATGTGTGTGTTTGTCCCCTCAACATTGCTTGACAAACGATGGTTGTATGTTTACGTCCCCGTCACTTAGCGGTTCGGCAAAAGAGACCGATAGAATAAGTACTAGGCTTACAAAAGAATAAGTCCCGGGGTCGATTTGCTCGACTCGACTAAAGGCGGTGCTCCAGCATGGCCACAGTCAAATAACTGAAAAGAGTAAAAGAGTATTGGTACAAGAGAGAGAGAAACTTACTTTTGTAACTAAACTGGGCCGACAAGCTCGACGGGTGAAAGGATCTGCCTCGGCCTTGCGGGCAGCCTCTCCTTCCACGATCGCTGCCTTCTCCGCTTCAATCATGTTTCTTTCCCTGTTGCGTTGGTTAATGTAACTAAAAGAGAAAACGACGGTAATTAAGTGGTTACAGGATTAATTACAAATTGGAAACAGCTAAAGAAAAATATTTCAAGAACATTCAAGATTGACGTAGGATTGACATTGTTGTAGAGCTGAAAAAGAGATAATTTCTACTCTTTTCCTCTGGAAGCCATCTACTCGCAATACCAGAGGGCGCACACTCTCCTAGCCTGATGTAATCTCCAGGGATACAGGCATCCAGCAACGAGATAATTTCTACTCTTTTCCTCTGGAAGCCATCTACTCGCAATACCAGAGGGCGCACACTCTCCTACCCTGATGTAATCTCCAGGGATACAGGCATCCAGCAACAGGACCTTCGTAATGCCATGATGGACCGTGAAGTCTGGCGTAGCATGGTAAATTCTATTGTCTCGACCATGGTTGAACAATGATGATGATGATGATGATGTAAGAGAAAATTTTCTGTTCAAGCATCTGAGTCTGTGTTTAAGGGATCTTTTCGGTTTGAACGGCAGTTTTTTAAAATAATTTTAAATTTCGTATACTGGTAGAATGTGTTTATAAAACATCTTTTTCTCTTGGTTTTATTGAGAAAATTCTATAGTTTGTCAGATATTTGTTATTTTTTTCTTCTTCAATTTCTGCAATTTCAACCAATCAATGACTTCTATTGAGGTAAAAACACATTCTGTGCTGTATGAATATGGCCCTCGTTTAAGAAACAGATTGGGTATATTTACATTTGTGAAGAAAAAAAAGATACCCTTTCCCCCACCCCTAACCCTAAAACAGATTGAAATGCTATAGATCGATACTAGGGTCATAATTATGGGTGACAATTTCATATGACACCGCTAGAAAAAACTGCCATTCAAACCAAAAAGATCTTGTTTAAGTGAATTGACAGGATGTTTGTGTTGACTGTATATGTATTTTGACGGTATTTTGACTGTGTGTGTGTATTGGTTGACATGGACATACTGGCAGTTGTAAGAGTATATAAATGTGTAAATGTTGGCTCCAGATTTTGCTTTGAAAATAAAAGGTCAGATGCTGATGGAGCTAAACTGCTGATCCAATCATTGCATGTTCAAATTCTACTTGAGGCACTTGATTATTTTTATTTCTTTATTGCCCACAAGGGGCTAAACATAGAGGGGACAAACAAGGACAGACCAAGGGTTTAAGTCAATTACATCGACCCCAGTCCGTAACTGGTACTTAATTTATCGACCCCGAAAGGATGAAAGGCAAAGTTGACCTCAGTGAAATTTGAACTCAGAATGTAGTGGCAGACGAAATACCGCTAAGCACTTTGCCTGGCATGCTAACGTGTCTGCCAACTCACCGCCTTGATTATTCTAATACAAAAGTCACATTTTTTGCACTCAAATAACTGAGAAAGAGAGAGAGACAGAGAGAGAAGGTGTGTGTGTGTGTTTCTATATGATGGAAGCACTCCGTCGGTTACGACGGCGAGGGCTCCGGTTGACCGGATCAACGGAACAGCCTGCTCGGGAAATTAACGTGTAAGTGGCTGAGCACTCCACAGACACGTGCACCCTTAACGTAGTTCTCGGGGATATTCAGCGTGACACAGAGAGTGACAAGGCCGGCCCCTTGAAATACAGGTACAACAGAAACAGGAAGTAAGAGTGAGAGAAAGTTGTGGTGAAAGAGTACAGCAGGGATCACCACCATCCCTGCCGGAGCCTCGTGGAGCTTTAGGTGCTTTCGCTCAATAAACACTCACAACGCCCGGTCTGGGAATCGAAACCGCGATCCTACGACCGCGAGTCCGCTGCCCTAACCACTGGGCCATTGCGCCTCCACATGTTTCTATATAGGCAAGTATGTACATATTTATGTGCAAGAGAGAGAACAGACACACAGTGCCATAACAGGAGACAGAATGTGGAATTAGACAATATGTAAACCAGGGACCAACCCAACACAATTGAAAAAAACTGCTTGAGGTTATCCTGGTCAAGATTGAGAGAGAGAGAGAGAGAGAGAGATGAACAGTTTACAAAAGCAGTGACCGACCTGATGGAGTTGATGTTACTGGTACGACGTCGGTCAAGCTCTGTGGCCCTCTCTTCCAATTCCTCAATTTGTTTATTCAGATCTTTGGCCTTGTCCTTCAGACCTTCCACTTCTGCCTGATCCTACACAGCAACAAAAACAAACAAAAATACAATGTAAGCACCACCATCAGCAGCAGCAGCTGGGACGGGAGACCCCAGACCTTGGGAGAAAAAAAAAAAAAAAACTTTGGTCGTCTTGTAAAAGAGTAAAACATAAAATAACATACCCTCTGCTTCATTAAAAGGGTTTTCCTCATGGCATAGTTGTGGGGGTTTTTCTTAAACTTTTGTTTCTCAGCTACAATCTGGAATGAAAAAACAAAACAAATACAAATAAAACAAACGCTGTTTTCTCCTCTTTTCATAAGCCATCAATTTCCATAAATCAAAAATGCTGATACAAGAAAACTCACCAAACATCATCCTCCACAAAACCACCCTTTCTAACCAATCTCTTTTATCATCATCATCATTTAACATCTGTTTTCCATGCTAGCATGGGTTGGACGATTCGACCGGGGTCTGGTAAGCCATGGAGGCTGCACCAGGCTCCAGTCTGATTTGGCAGTGTTTCTACAGCTGGATGCCTTTCCTAACGCCAACCACTCCATGCGTGTAGTGGGTGTTTTTTACATGCCACCGGCACAGGGGCCAGACCAGGCTGGCAAACAGCCACGATCGGTTGGTGCTTTTACATGTCACCGGCACGGACGCCAGTCAGGCGGCGCTGGCATCTGCTACGTTTGGACAGTGCTTTCAGTCATTAGACTGCGGCCATGCTGGGGCACTGCCTTGAAGAATTTTGAATTGAATGAATCGACCACAGTATTTTTTTTTTCTCAAACCTGGTGATTATTATATCGATCTCTTTTGCTGAACCACTAAGTGACAAGGATGTAAATGCACCAACACCGGTTGTCATGTGGTGGGTGGGGGACAAACAGACATACACACATCTATATGCGACAGGCTCTCTTTCAGTTTCCATCAACCAAATCCACTCAGGGCTGTGCCAAGTACAAATGTCAACTTTAGCATAATTTTACAAGGCTGGACACCCTTTACAGAGTGTAATGGGTGCTTTTTTTTCATGCCACCAGCATTTGTGGGGGTCACTGAGTCATCATTATCATCATCATGGTTTAACGTCCGCTTTCTATGCTGGCATGGGTTGGATAGTTTGACAGGAGCTGGCAAAGCCAGAAACCAGCACCAGACTTCTGTGTCTGTTTTGGCACGGTTTTTAATGGCTGGATTTCATTCCCAATGCCAACCACCCAGCAAAGTGAGTAACCTGTAAAAGAGGTAAAAAAAAAACACAAGCTTAATTAATTAATGCTGCAAATGAGGAAGACGTACCTCTTCAATGTCGTTATCTTTGAATTTGTAGTTGAAGGCATTGTTTATGTCTGAGATCTTCTTCTCTACTTCATCTCGGGTCGGTAACGTCATGCCCGCATGAGCCATTGCTTCTTTCCATTTGAAGAATTCCGATTCTGTGAAGTCTTGATTCGATACAAACTCTAGCCTGTACACTCGTTCAGCGCTTCCATGTCTGCTCAAAGGAAAGAAATGAAGAATAACTAAAGTGGACAGCAATGGACTGGACTAGACTAGACTGGACTGGTGAGATTTTCAAGTAAAAGAAACAAAAATACTCTCATAAATGCATCATCACCCTCACCAGCAGCAATGATCATGAACCAATGAGGGTGCCCCTACATGATTGCTCAGTCTGCTAGAAATAGCAGCCAGACTCCTGCACATCAACCCCTACTATCTTAACCCCTTTGATACATATGTATACATAAATGTGTAATGGTGTCTGTCTGTGTATCTGTTTGGGGGTTACTCTAACTCCTCCCACACTGTCCAACTGATTTTAATGATCTTTGGCACATAGGTAGATCATGTGTCCCTAAAGTTCAAATAAGGCTGGAATTTTTCGAAAACTCTATAATGCTCAGTTGGCATCAATTTTTGTGAGCTCGATCAGGAGTTTGAATGGAAATTCCACTAACAATGTTATTTTCCTTGCTGCTTTTGCATTTTTTTCACATGTAAAATTTCAACAAAATCGATAGAATAGTCTCTAAGGAAATGCTTATTCAATACAAGGTCAGAGGTGTGCTTAACTTCAGCCTGGAAAACATAAGCAACGCTGGGTCCAACAGCTCATTGTTACCTATATCTACAAAACCACTCATTGCACAGACACCACCTCACACCACATAACTACAACAACATGGCCATGAATATCACATCACAATCAACCACACCAACATCACAATAACAACAACAACAATGTCTGTCATAACAACTGTACAACCCATCAAACATTACTGCCATCATCATTATTATTATTCGCCTTAACAACATGTGAAAAGCAACATTCAAGTGTAGTCGTTGCCAGAACCGTCTGACAGGCCCTTGTGCCAGTGGCACGTAAAAAACACCATTTGAGCGTGGTCGTTGCCAGAACCGCCTGACTGGCCCTTGTGCCAGCGGCACGTAAAAAACACCATTTGAGCATGGTCGTTGCCAGAACCGCCTGACTGGCCCTTATGCCAGTGGCACGTAAAAACACCCACTACACTCTCGGAGGGGTTGGTGTTAGGAAGGGCATCCAGCTGTAGAAACTCTGCCAGATCAGATTGGAGCCTGGTGCAGCCTTCTGGCTTGCCAGTCCTCAGCGTACATCATTGTCAACAATGACCAAGGATGTCACCCTCAATCAGTCCGATGCAAACACATAAGGCTCTGCCTCAGGTCGGGCACTCGTGGTCAGTTGGGAGTGAAAGCAAGGAATCATCGGGAGAAACAGAGTTGACAAGAGCAGCAGCAGCAGCCGTTCAAGAATTTGGACCTGGAGATCTCCATTTCCAGCGACTTCGAGGGCCACCTCCCAGTGGTGTCAGGCGCCAATGAAGAACCCTCAACTACAACAAGACGACCAAAGTTTTTTTTTTCAAGGTCTAGGGTCTCCTGCCCCTAAGCCTTAGACCATCACCTAATCACCCTTACCCGTCTTGTTGCTTAACAACAACAACAGCAACAGCAGCGGCAGCAACGGTCATCTAATGCTGAAGACCTGTGCAGTGCCTGACCTGCTGATCACCAACACAGCATCTCATCTGAGTGGATGCATCCACGAAGGAAACCTTGGCATTTAATTGCTAACCAACACTGCAACCTCCACCACAACCACTCTTGGATTTACTTACCTAAGTCGAACACCTTTATTTGTTCGGGCTGAGCCAAGTTGATATATTTTCAAGGTTTCCACAACATCAATTATTTCAGCTACCTGAGGAAAAAGAAGAGAGTGAATGGAGGAGAATAAAGGGGTCAAAGGGCAGAGGCTTTAAGGCTACCAACAGGGGCTAGGATGATTATATAAGGAATTACATACTGACTGTAAGGTGATTAGTCCAAACCTTGTGATGGTCATTGTAGTATTAGCATTACAAAATACAATTGTTGCTGTTTACCTGCAGGTCAACCCTGGTCAAACAGATCTAAGATCAAAACTGCTTCGACCATGATCATTGCATTGGTTTAAAGATTAACGGAACTAATTAGCTACATGGCGACCCCACTGGGGCTGGTGTCACATAAAAAACATTCAGGCTATCATCATCATCATCTTTTAACGTCCGTTTTCCATGCTGGCATGGGTTGGACGGTTTAACTGAGGGCTGGCAAGCCAGGAGGCTGCACCAGGCTCCAATCTGATCTGGCAGAGTTTCTACAGCTGGATGCCCTTCCTAACAGCAACCACTCCGAGAGTGCAGTACATGCTTTTTACGTGCCACCAGCATAAGGGCCAGTCAGGTGGTACTGGAATTGACCACACTCAAATGATGTTTTTCAGGAGCCAGTCAGGTGGCACTGGCAACAACCATGCTCAAATGGTGCTTTGTACATGCTACTGGCACAGGATCCAGTCAGGCAGCACTGGCAACAACCACGTTCGTGCCATCTTAAAAGCGCCTGTGCTGGTGTCACTTAAAAAGCACCCAGTCCACTCTGTAAAGTGGTTGGCATCAGGAAGGGCATTCAGCTGTAGAAACATGTCAAAGCAGACAAATGGAACCTGGGTAGGTCTCTGGTTTGCCATCTCCTGTCCAACCATCCAACCCATGCCAGCATGGAAAACAGACATTAAATGATGATGAAGAAGAGGGAATTATCTTGGTCCTTTTTTATTTTTAAGATCTCAAAGACTACATAGTTTCCCCTCTCAGGAGGGGAAAATATGATTAATGGATTACATGTTCTCCTTCCTAAAAATTCATATCAATACCAGTGAAAGACCCTCTATGCAGTCACTAGACCTGCAAGAAATAGCAGTCAAATATTCTTTAAATCCCATACCTAAAAAAGGGTGTTTAGATGAAAAAAAAAAAACAGTTACCCTCATCGTCATCTAATGTCCCATGGTTGCATGGCTCAGATGGAATTCGTTGGGGCATATTTTCTATGGCCATTTTGTTGCCAACCCCTCACCTGTTTGCAAGGAACGTAATATTTCCCCAACGGCCAAACAGGTTTTCCATACAAGAACAGCTTCACTTGTGTGAGGGTGATGCTTGTTTACAATCATTGCATGACAAAGGTATCAAAATTAAGGTACACACACACACACACACATATATATACAATGGACTTCTTTGAGTTTCCACCTGTCAAATCCACTCTCTAGGCATTGGTCACCCCAGAGCTACAGCAGAAAACAAATGCTCAAGGACGGGGTGCTCATAAAAGGAATGCGTCTGATAATAGGCTCGTTTGATCAGGATAGAATCAGAGCTGAACAACAAATGGATGGATGGATGTCAATCCGAGTAGATTAGAAGCTAAACAACAAAAGAGTCAATTACTCTGAGACATTACTGAAAGTAAGAGCTGGTCCCCTCAACAGATGATGTGTGTGTGTGGGGGGCCAGAAACAGAGGGGTCGGTAGTAGGAAAGTAAAGATTATGATGAAGTGCTTTACTTACCCTGTATATAGCTCGACCTTCATGGTTGCCAATACCAATTCGTACAAAGCAACCCATGACAGTGTTTTTGAAAAAAGGCATGTGACACCACCTGAAATATAAAAAATAATAATAAAATAATAATAATAATAAATAGTGGTTGGCGTTAGGAAGGGCATCCAGCTGTAGAAACATTGCCAGATCTGACTGGCCTGGTGTAGCCTTCGGGCTTGCCAGACCCCAGTTGAACCGTCCAACCCATGCTAGCATGGAAAGCGGACGTTAAACGATGATGATGAATAATAATAACCATCGTTTAACGTCCACTTTCCATGCTAGCATGGGTTGGACGATTTGACTGAGGTCTGGCAAACCAGATGGCTGCACCAGACTCCAATCTTGATCTGGCAGAGTTTCTACAGTTGCATGCCCTTCCTAACGCCAAAATAATAATAATAATAATAAATGGGCGAAAAGAGGATAGCAAAAATCCTCTGGGACTTTGATTTCCAGACAGATATAGTAATCTTTAGGAGGGACAAACAAGAGTGCTTAATAATCAACATATCAATGTCAGGAGATCAACATATCATCATGAAAGAAAGAGAAAAGATTGATGAATATGGAGACCTGAGAATTGAGATCGCCAAGATGTGACAGCTATGAGAATCAAGTATAAAGGCTGTCCCTATTGTCATTGGAGCATTGGGTTCAATATCACCCAATCTGAAAACTTTAGAGATACCCTACAATCTAGGTGTATTACAAAAGCCAGCATATTGTGTAAAGTACTGTCTGCCTTAAGTCCTTGTTGTGACTTGACAAACGGTACAAAGCCCCGGTAGATAACCTCACGATATTGTATTCTGTGCGATGTCAACAGCAGCCATCCAAGAATTTGGACCTGGAGATCTCCATTTCCAGCGACTTCAAGAGCCACCTCCCAGTGGTGTCAGGCGTCAACGAAGAGCCCTCGACTACAACAACACGACCAAAGTTTTTTTTTTTTCCCCAAGGTCTGGGGTCTCCCGCCTCTAAGCCCTAGACCATCACCTAATCACCCTTACCCGTCTTGTTGCTTAACAACAAGAACAGCAGCAGCAGTAGCAAGCACAAGGCCTTAAATTTTCTGGGGTGAGCATTAGTCGATTACATCAGCCCCGGTACTCACCTGGTATTTTTTTTAAGGGATGAAAGGCAAAGCCAACCTTGGCAGAAATTGAACTCAGAACCCGAAGATGGACAAAATGCCGCGAAGCATTTCATCCAGTGTGCTAACGAGTCTGCCAGCTCATCACCCTTAATAATAATAACAATTTCAAATTTTGACACAAGGCCAGCAATTCAGGGGCACGAGTAAGTTGATTATATTGACCCCAGTGTTCAACTGGTACTTAGTTTATCGACCCCCCCCCATAAATTAGCAGATCAGCAAAAGAGGCTGACAGAATAAGTACCATGCTTAAAATGACAAAAAAAAAAAAAAAAAGGGTTGAATCAAGGTACAGCCCTAGTATGGCCATGGTGACTGAAACCAGTAAAAAGATAGAGCGAAGAAAACGTTGAATGTGTTCCTCACCTTTCCATTTTGTTCCGTGAAAGTCGAATTTTGGTTAGGTCCTCTCTGTTGGCGAAGACTGTGCTTTTCTTGCGGGATTTCGGGCTACTGAAATAGAGGAAATCGGTAGAAAGGGATCAGTTTGTTTGCTACAAGGACAACGACAGGTAAAACATTACAAGACAGAGCAATACGATAAAGAGAAGTTGATATATGAGGAAAATGAGGAATTACAATACTCTTTTACTTGTTTCAGTCAGTTGACTGTGGCCATGCTGGAGCACCGCCTTTAGTCGAGCAACTCGACCCCGGGACTTATTCTTTTGTAAGCCCAGTACTTATTTTATCGGTCTCTTTTGCCGAACCGCTAAGTGACGGGGACATAAACACCAGCATCGGTTGTCAAGCAATACTAGGAGGACGAACACAGACACACAAACACACACACACATATATATATATACACATATACGACGGGCTTCTTTCAGTTTCCGTCTACCAAATTCACTCACAAGGCTTTGGTCGGCCTGAGGCTATAGCAGAAGACACTTGCCCAAGGTGCCACGCAGTGGGACTGAACCCGGAACCATGTGGTTGGTTAGCAAGCTACTTACCACACAGCCACTCCTGCGCCTTATATTTATAAAAATATAGAAAAGAGATTTAAGTAAGTGGAGGTACAGGCATAGCTTTGTGGTCAAGGACATTAGTTCCTGACATTGTTATAAGTTCGGTCCCTGGGTGGTACCTTGGGCAAGTTTTCTGCTATAGCCCTCAGCTGACCAATGTCAAAGAAGTACATTGCACATACCATCATCATCGTTTAACGTCCACCTTCCATGCTGGCATGGGTTGGATGGTTTGACAAGGTCCAAAACACTGCAGATCTGTGCCAGACCCCAATGTCAGAATTGGCATGGTTTTTACAACTTGATGACCTTTCTAATGCCAACCACTTTACAGAGTGTACTGGGTGCTTTTCTCTTGACACCAGCACTGGTGAAGTCACCAAGGAATTTGCAAGACAAAATAAATTAAGGAAAAAGAAAAAGCCCCCATTTTTTTTTTACTTTGTCTTGCAAATTCTCCGGCAACTTCACTGGGGCTGAGACATCATCATCATCATCTAATGTCCATTTCCCATGCTGGCATGGGTTGGATGGTTTGACAAGAGCCTGGCAAGGCCAGGGACTGCACCAGGCACCATTTGTTTGTCTCAGCATGGTTTCTACAGGTGAATGCCATTCCTAATGCCAAACACTTTACGGAGGGTATTAAGTGTTTTTTTTACATGGCACCCAGCATCACCAGTGCATTTTACGTGGCCCCAACACCACTGAATTTCATGTGGCACTGGTTTGCTGCTGTTTAACAACCTCACCTCAGATGATGATGATGACGTGTATATATATATATATATATATATATATATATATAATGGAACCACTTACCCATCTGAGTCAGAGTCTGAGGATGCTGATGACCGATCATCGCTGGAGTCTGACGATGATGAACTATCTGCCTTCTTGCTCTTCTCTTCTCGATCACTCTTCCGACTGCTCTCGTCTTTGCTAGCGTTGTCGGGAGCATCGTCGTCGTCATCGTCATCATCATCATCGTCGTCGTCGTCTGAGTAGATATGGTTCACTGCCAGCTTCTTTTTCTGCTGTTCTTTGATTGCAATTTCTGAGGAGACAGAATGACAAAATCAGAAGAACACGAAACAACAACACATTTCTTTCAACCCCTCTCTCTCTCTCCTTCTCTGAGATTTCACACACACACACATATTAACAGCTTGGCCGAGACTCTTTATGACAAAGCTTTCTGAGTGCAGCTGCATCCTATGGGCTCATGAAACTGAAGTCATAAAGAGCTGAGTCAAACTGTTATTAGAAAATATATGTAACACCTACAAAATGTATTGAGTACAACTGCCAACTGCCTTAAAGTAAGGGAAGCCTTGAACAAAGAATAACTGTGAAAACAGCTTAGAAAATGGGGAAAAAAAAGTGGCAAGCACACTGTTACAGAGAATCGAACCCTGTACCTCTGAAATTCCAGCTGCGCACTCTGTACCATTCAGCTGAGCGACCCTTGACAACAGATAACATCTTTTATAATGCTAAATAATAGCCTTTGGCATGAGAGAACATCTTTATTAATGAACAAACTTTGAAGCATGACAACAGAACTTCACAAGTGACCAGGGGAACCTAGACTTTGTCAATTAACTCACAACAAATCAAACACTCTGTCTGGGAAACTTCAAACCTGGGTTCTCATTCCTAAGGTATTTTTCGATGTTATTATTATATATAATAATAATAACAATAATAATAATAATAACATCATCTCAATCGAAGAAGAGGGGCTTTTTCTCCGTCCGGGTTGCGGATCCGTGGAATAAGCTGCCGGACGAGATAGTGAAGATGCCGATGACCGTTCGGTTCAAAGTCTCCCTTGACCAGAAATGACCTGAACTCTTTACATGAACACCACCCTGTACATAACTCCATGTCCCCCCTACATGGCCTTGCTTTTTTGCTTTTTGAGCCCAAAAATTAACTAACTAATTAACTAACTCACTAACTAACATCGAAAAATACCTTAAGGATGAGAACCCAGGTTCAAAATTTCCCCAAGACACCTGATGAAGGCTGGAGGGTATATCAGCCGAAACGTTGTGTCAACAACAAACAAGATGAGGACAAATATCCGTCAAATGTAAATAATGTACAGAATTCCTCATCTCTTAAATACAGAACTGTAAAATCAAACTCATAAAAGTTCAGCAAAAAAAACAAAAACAAAAAGCCATACAAACCTTTAGTCTTCTTCTCTTCTCTCCGGGCCTTCAGATTCTTGAAGGCAGACATCTTGCTATCTCTCTTATCTTCTATGTTCTTACGCCGTTCCTTGCTGCGCTGGCTGGGTGTGGCAACCTGTCGCGAACTCGAGTCGGACGAAGATTTCTTCTTTCCCTTTTGGTCTTTCTTTTTTGCTTGTCGCAATTTCTTTTCTATTTCAAACCTAGAAAAACAATAATAATAATAATAATAATGATGATAATAATAATGATAATAACAATAATGATAATCATGATAGTAATAATAATAATAATAATGGTTTCAAATTTTGCCACAAGGGCAGCAATTTGGGGGGAGAGGATGAGTTGATTACATTGACCTCAGTGCGTAACTGGTACTTAATTTATCGACCTCGAAAGGATGAAAGGTTAAGTTGACCTCAGCAGAATTTGAACTCAGAACGTAGTGACAGGCAAAATACCACTAAGCATTTCATCCAGCATGCTAACGATTCTGCCAGTTCACCACCTTAATAGTAGTAGTAGTGGTGGTAGTAGTAGTAGTAGTAGTAGTAGTAGCAACAAGAGCACTCAGATAGTGCAAACCTCCACCAAGGCAACACCAATGTCCTCTCAACGATTAGCCAAAGATGACTTTTAAAATGAGAATATCTGGAATAAACTCAACTGCTCTCACAAACGAGAATACTAAGAATGAACCCGACTACTCTCAAAAATTAAGTAAAAAAAAAAAAAAAATAAATAAAATAATCCAGAATCCTTGTCCAGTACTGGATCGAGCCCAAAATCTAATCAGTTTGTGCCTGTCACGAGGCCAAACATCCCTGGAAGTTTCATCCGAATCCATCCAGTGGTTCTTGAGATATCTTCTTGTCCATGGACAAACAAATGTGACTGAAAATAATACCTCCGCCTTCGTTAAGGCGGAGGTAATGATAATAAAAATATAGGTTCAAGACCCTAAAATTGTGGGGAGAGGTGAGAGTCAATTAGACTGCGTCCAGGACTCAACAGATACTTTGTCAATTACATCAACCCCATTATTCAACTGGTATGTATCTTATCAAACCCAAAAGGATGAAAGGCAAAGCTGATCTTGGTGAGATTACAACTCAGACGGCAAGGGAACAGAACAAACACCACAAGACATTTTGCTTAACACCATGAATGTGTTCAGATGTTTCATAAAGGCAGGATGTCCCTTTTTTGTATTTGTTTGATTCATTCATTCAAAACAAATTCCACCCTTTACATCACAAATGAACAGCTACGTTAGTAATAAGAAGGCCATCCAATAGTAAAACAAACACCCTTCCACTTGCTACCATGAAAGAGTAGGAAAACTGAAGAGGTACCAATAAGATAGAAACATGCCCAGAGTTGTCTTTCGTTGTTACTTAAGTAATAAATATGTATTTTTCTCTCATATTTTCAAAGTAAGCTTTTTCAATTCTCCCTGCATTAAACATGTTAATCACTAACTTTATGCTAATTACATCATCACTGTCGCCCTATTTTCATGCTGATAAGGGTTGGACGATTTGACAGTAACCAACAGGTCAGAGGGCTGCATCAAATTCCTGGGTCTGCTTCAGCATGATTTCCATGGCTAGATGCCCTTCTTAACAGCTTTTTATGTGGCATCGCACAAGTGGGGACACCAAATAACTTGCCAAACAAGATCAATCAGCTGATGATGGGGTGCAGTATTGAGGGAGGGAGGTGGCTTTATGTCAGGTGGGTAAGGGGTTTAAGCTATGATAGAAGGGCAGGAAAAGGTGTCTTTGCAGTAGAGGAGACATATATTGCTACCCCAGTTGGAAAGAGAGAGAAGATGGTGAAGAGGTTTCAGGGTGTACGATTAAGTTACAGGAAGGTGAACATAGGCGCAGGAGTGGCTGTGTGGTAAGTAGCTTGCTAACCAACCACATGGTTCCGGGTTCAGTCCCACTGCGTGGCACCTTGGGCAAGTGTCTTCTACTATAGCCTCGGGTCGACCAAAGCCTTGTTAGTGGATTTGGTAGACGGAAACTGAAAGAAGCCCGTCGTATATATGTACATATATATATGTATGTATGTGTGTGTCTGTGTTTGTCCCCCTAGCATTGCTTGACAACCGATGCTGGTGTGTTTATGTCCCCGTTACTTAGTGGTTCGGCAAAAGAGACCGATAGAATAAGTACTGGGCTTACAAAAGAATAAGTCCCGGGGTCGAGTTGCTCGATTAAAGGCGATGCTCCAGCATGGCCGCAGCCATATGACTGAAACAAGTAAAAGAGTAAAGATTATAAGAAAAGGGGTCAGAAGGATCGAAAAGAGTGAATGAGTTGGATGGGTTGGTAAGTTTGTGAGAGTGAGAAAGAAGAGTGCCAGATGGGTAGAGATGGGGATGGAGGTAATGGTGTAGGTGTGTGGGGTGAATGGGGAATATCAGTTTGGAGGCAGGACCCATTCTGGTTTTACCAATCTTCTCTTTCATCAACATCATCATCATTTAACGTCCATTGTCCATTGTCCATGGGTTGGACAGTTTGACCAGGGGCTGGTAAGCTGAGGGGCTGCACCAGACCCCAGTCTGATTTGGCATAGTTTCTATGGCTGGATGCCCTTGTTAATGCCAACCACTCAGAGAGTGTAATAGGTGCTTTTACGTGCCACCAGCACAGGTGCCAGTTACGTGGCACCAGCGTTGCCCACATTGCCCACATTGCCTCTGTGCGGCCCAACACTCAAATGGTGCTTTTTACATGCCACCAGCATCGGTCCACATTGCCAAAATCTATGCAACAAACAGGATCTGTTTCAAAGAGTCAAAGAAGAAAAAAAAACAAATAACTACATAAACACAAAATAATAAAAAAAAATAAAGGGTATCTTTCATGAAACCCTTTTCCGTCAAACTGAACCTTGTTTTAAGAACTGCTCTTCGTTCACTGCGGTTATACAACTCCTGCTCTCGCTCTTTCTCCGTCATCTGCTCCAGTCTCTTGCGATCTTCTTCATCTCCAATCAAGTCTTCGTCGTAGCCATCAAAGAATTTGTCGTCCGATTCGGAACCAGACACTTCACTGGAATTGTGATCGGAATCGGATACCTCACCTGGCCAAGAGAGAGAGAGAGAGAGAAACATCGTTAGTGCCAAAGACTATGCTCAGATTTTTGCACACCTGTGCTAAGAGGAGAGAAACAGCAGCTGCCGGGTTCTAACCCAGTGGTTCTGAACAGGGGCTCATATGGCCCTTGGGGAGGAGGGGGTCCATGTAGCATTTTGTTGTTGAAAATTATCTGCAATAAATTGGTTTTATACTTTTACAATACACAGCGCTTGTGTGGCTCTGTGGTAAGATGCTTGCTTCCCAACCACATGGTTCCGGGTTCAGTCTCACTGCGTGGCACCTTGGGCAAGTGTCTTCTACTATAGCCATGTGAGTGGATTCGGGAGATGGAAACTGAAAGAAGCCTGCCGTATGTATTTATATATATATCATCATTTCATCATTTAATGATGATGATGATGATGATGATGATATGTATGTGTGTGTTTGTGTTTGTTCCCCCGACTGATGGTGTGTTTACATCCACGTAACTTAGCGGTTCGGCAAAAAGAGACCGATACAACAAGTACTAGGCTTCCAAAGAATAAGTTCTGGGTTCTATTTGTTTGACTAAAGGCGGTGCTCCAGCATGGCCACAGTCAAATGACTGAAACAAGTAAAAGAATACAAGAATATACTTTCACAACGCACAAAATATTTTAACAAGTTTTTTTTTCCAGGCTGCTCCTAATAATATAATGTAATACGATTTGATAACATACAAAATGTCCATTAGGGTCCATCTGAATACAATAGGAATTAAGGTAAAAAATGTAAAATACAAGATTGATTTGGCTACTATTTCTAGCACATCATGGAACTGTATAGAGATTCCTTTCTTAGCTCATCTCTAAGCTTATTGATTTAGGTTCATGTTCACAAGCAAAGTGGACAAAAGGAATTAGGCTTAGAGAAGAACTAAGAAAGGAATCACTATACAGTACCATGATGTGCTAGAAATAGTAGCCAAATCAATCTTGTATTTAAGGCAATCTTAAATAAGGAACGACACACATTGGACAACAAGATCATGGATACCTCTAACAAAAAGAAAAGAAAAGATGAGATAAGTTGGTGTACTACCAAACATATCTTTTATCTTTATCCCACACAATATCATTCTCTTTCACCATCTACCCCCATCCAACATCTCTGACTGTGTCAATCTACCCCACACACAACATCCACTGTCATCCACCCCACAGCATACCCTGACTCTCACACACCCTTCCCAATAGATTTCCACAATCTACTTAACCCTTTCGTTACCAACCTGGCTGAAACCGGCTCTGGCTCTGGGTACAAATACCTTGCTTTCATAAGTTTTGAATTAAAATCTTCCACCAAACCTTAGTCACAATTTATGCTCCGAATACTAGCTTAATGATAACTAAGTTATTTTACTAAATTCTTTGTTATATTTACAATTAATTGAAAGAAAACCAGAGCATCTCAACAGAAATATGGTAACAAAAGGGTTAAACCATGAGTGTCCATTTCCTCCTGATCGCAGACCACGCTAAGATCCTCCCCACCCATGCATATAGTGAACTTTCAGGGACTGAACCAGTGACCTGTCAACCACAGACCTACTCAATCCCAAAAAACCTCTATAGGATTGCTCCATTTGCAAGAATTAATAGCCGGATCTCACTTTAATCAAACCATTTGGAATCTATTTCTAGCAGACTGGTGCTGTAATCATTCAACAATCTTACTATAATTTTAATATAAATTAACCATTATGGTATTTTTAGGTTTACTAAATAAAAGAACACAAACAATTCCTCAGAGTTAACTGCAACAATAACATCAATACCAATTCCAAGAATTACAGAGAAACCAGGAACTGACCTTCTTCTGGCTCAGAGGCACTCTTCTCACTTGGGTCTTCACTTTCTGATGATATGGCAACAGACTTTCGGTTATTCTTCTTGGCAGCTTTAGTTTTCTTCTTACCAGCACTACTTTTGCCATCCATTGTCCACTGGCACCGAAGAATAATGGAAGATGATTAATCAACATGAAAACACCAGTTTTAGAATAAATACTCAATATTCCCTAAAAATTACCTACTTTTATTGATAGACTGATCTTAACAACTGCAATGATGGACAACTGCGGGTGATATAATTTTTAGTATAGGGGTAGATTGGTAGGACCAATGAAAAGTTAAAGAAAGGTGCATTGGATGAGGGTCAATATTAGGATTTAGGCTTTAGGAATAAACTGAGTGTTGGGGTTTAGAATTAGGGATTAAGATTAGAGTTTAGGGTTAAAATTTGAAGTTAGAGTTTCTTGTTAGAACTAAGGCTAAGGGTTTAGGTTTAAAACTGTATTTAAAAAGAAATTGAAGGATTGAAAAAAATTTGAATCTGTGTACAATATATTGCAAAATAAAAATTGCATGTGTCTAAAAACACAGATTTCTGAAAAAATATTTACACAAAAAAATTTAAATAGTCTATTTAATTCACAACTTCAAAGAATGTTTTTCTAAAGATTTTGCAATCTAGGTGCAATGATGAGTATTTCAGCTTTTATATGTAGATATATATATATTTCTGCCTTGTTTCACATCTATGTGCTCACTGTGGTATGTGTGTGTGTGTGCAGCACCACATAAAAGCATCCAGCACACACTGTAAAGTGGTTGGTATTAGGAAGGGCATTCAACCATAGAAACCATGCCAAATCAGACTGGAGTCTGGTGCAGCTAACCCCCCCCCCCCCCGCTTGCCAGCTCTGGTTACATCATCTAATCCATGCCAGCATGGACAAGAGATGTTAAATGAAATGATGTATGTATATATATATCGTAATCATCATCATCGTTTAACGTCCGCTTTCCATCTAGCATGGGTTGGACTATTTGACTGAGGGCTGGCGAACCAGATGGCTGCCCCAGACTCCAATCTGATCTGGCAGAGTTTCTACAGCTGGATGCCCTTCCTAATGCCAACCACTCCGAGAGAGTAGTGGGTGCTTTTACGTGCCACTGGCACTGGCAACGACCTCGCTTGAATGTTTTTTTTTTCACAGGTGCCGTGTTCAACACTGCATTGGTGGATAAATATTTTTATTTGGGATTTAACAAGACTACCAATGGTTTCATGCAAAGAGGGATTGTTTCCAAAATGGAGACGAGTCTCAATGTTCCCATGTGACAGGTTTGAGAATTGTGAAGAGATCCCCGCCTAACATGAAACCATTGGTAACCTTCTTAACCCACAAACTATAGGTTTCTGCAAGTGGATGCCCTTCCTAATGCCAACCACTAAACAGAGTGAAAACCATAGAACCACTGACCTGGTCAGTGCTAACATAGGCTAATCATCACATCATCTGTTGCTGCACAGGAGAAGAAGAATTTGAGAAAGAAAAGAAAAAAAAAAAAAGAAGCCCCCCCTCACCTCATCATCACTCTCTGACGTTGCTGAGGATTCGTTGTCTTCACCCCCAGCTGGGGGGGCAGCAGGAGCTGATGCTTCTGAATCTGTTCTCTTCCGTTTCCCCAACAGCTTCAGTTGCTGCAACCAAGAAAACACAAAATATTAATTTCAATCAAATAGCTATAAGCAACAGATATATATATATATATATATACATATATATATATGTGTATATATGTGTGTGTATCATCATCATCATCGTTTAACGTCCGCTTTCCGCGCTAGCACGGGTTGGACGGTTTGACCGGGTCTGGGAAGCCAGGGGCCGCACCAGGCTCCAGTCTGAATCTGGCAGAGTTTCTACGGCTGGATGCCCTTCCTAACGCCAACCACTCCGTGAGTGGATTGGGTGCTTTTTACGTGCCACCTGCACAGGGGCCGGAGGGTCCGGCATCGTCACGATCGGTTCGAGCATTTTAACGTGTCAGCGGCACATGGGCAACGAGGTCCGGGGTACTTTGGGGATCCAGGGTACTTTGGGGATCCGGGGTACTTAGAATGAGTAGGGGGTATGTGGAATTGCTGCAGAAAGCAGCCCGGGTCTTTGTAGTCACAGCATTTATCATCACTGAGTAACGTAATTAGGTAGAGGAAAGAATACAGATATTCTAGAGTTGAGTTGGGGAGGGGGAGGTCCAGTTGAGGCGGGTAATATAGGAGGGGCACCAGTGGGGAAGGTTGGGGAAGGAGGAACGATGGCAGGAAGGGTTGGTGTAGGTTCCTAAGAAATAAAGACATTCGTTATCGTCACTGAGTAACGTTATTAGGTAGAGGAAAGAATACAGATATTCGAGAGTTGAGTTGGGGAGAGGGGAGAGGGGGGGGGTCCAGTTGAGGCGGGTAATATAGGGGAGCAACCAGTGGGGAAGGTTGGGGTAAGGAGGAACGATGGCAGGAAGGGTTGGTGTAGGTTCCTAAGAAATAAAGACATTCGTTATCGTCACTGAGTAACGTTATTAGGTAGAGGAAAGAATACAGATATTCGAGAGTTGAGTTGGGGAGAGGGGGGTCCAGTTGAGGCGGGTAATATAGGGGAGCAACCAGTGGGGAAGGTTGGGGTAAGGAGGAGAACGATGGCAGGAAGGGTTGGTGTAGGTTCCTAAGAAATAAAAACATAGGATATTACGAGGCGGGAGGGTGCTAAAGGGGATAGTCGGAATGAGGCAGTGTCAGGAGGAAGCATAAGATCGGTGGGCAGTTGATGAGCTATGGCGCTAGCAGCTTGTCTTTTCACAGTGAAAGCATATGAGGAGAAGGGTGGGTGGTAGGGGGGGGAGGAGGAGGGAGTAGGGCGTACCCGGTGTAGATGAGTAAGGCGTATCCGGTGTAGATGGTGAGGACAGGGTATACTGGTATTGGTGGTGGGAGGTGAGGAACAGTGTTCACCGGTATTGGTGGTGGGGGTGAGAACAGTGTTCATCGGTATTGGTGGTGGGGGTGGGGGGGCGGGCGCACCGCCAATGGCTGAAAGATGGGAAGAGATGGGAAGAGATGGGAAGAGATAGGATTACGGCTTGAGGTAGCCTGGCCTAAGGTTAAATTTTGTAGAGAGAGAGATAGAAAGATAAATCAAGTTATGGCGAAGGCTTGAAAGTAGCCTAAAAGGTTAAATTTTCGTAACAATGTATGAAGAAACGTAGTAACAACGAATAAAATAGTAAGATAAATTTTTAAGAACTTGCTGCGGACATCGAACGGGAGTTGAAATTGAATTGGGAATTTAAATTATAGAATCGTAATGGTGAGAGGAGGAAAAAAGACCGCCAATGGCTGAAAGATGGGAAGAGATGGGAAGAGATAGGATTACGGCTTGAGGTAGCCTGGCCTAAGGTTAAATTTTGTAGAGAGAGAGATAGAAAGATAAATCAAGTTATGGCGAAGGCTTGAAAGTAGCCTAAAAGGTTAAATTTTCGTAACAATGTATGAAGAAACGTAGTAACAACGAATAAAATAGTAAGATAAATTTTTAAGAACTTGCTGCGGACATCGAACGGGAGTTGAAATTGAATTGGGAATTTAAATTATAGAATCGTAATGGTGAGAGGAGGAAAAAAGACCGCCAATGGCTGAAAGATGGGAAGAGATGGGAAGAAGAGATAGGATTACGGCTTGAGGTAGCCTGGCCTAAGGTTAAATTTTGTAGAGAGAGAGATAGAAAGATAAATCAAGTTATGGCGAGGCTTGAAAGTAGCCTAAAAGGTTAAATTTTCGTAACAATGTATGAAGAAACGTAGTAACAACGAATAAAATAGTAAGATAAATTTTTAAGAACTTGCTGCGGACATCGAACGGGAGTTGAAATTGAATTGGGAATTTAAATTATAGAATCGTAATGGTGAGAGGAGGAAAAAAGACCGCCAATGGCTGAAAGATGGGAAGAGATGGGAAGAGATAGGATTACGGCTTGAGGTAGCCTGGCCTAAGGTTAAATTTTGTAGAGAGAGAGATAGAAAGATAAATCAAGTTATGGCGAAGGCTTGAAAGTAGCCTAAAAGGTTAAATTTTCGTAACAATGTATGAAGAAACGTAGTAACAACGAATAAAATAGTAAGATAATTTTTAAGAACTTGCTGCGGACATCGAACGGGAGTTGAAATTGAATTGGGAATTTAAATTATAGAATCGTAATGGTGAGAGGAGGAAAAAGACCGCCAATGGCTGAAAGATGGGAAGAGATGGGAAGAGATAGGATTACGGCTTGAGGTAGCCTGGCCTAAGGTTAAATTTTGTAGAGAGAGAGATAGAAAGATAAATCAAGTTATGGCGAAGGCTTGAAAGTAGCCTAAAAGGTTAAATTTTCGTAACAATGTATGAAGAAACGTAGTAACAACGAATATAAATAGTAAGATAAATTTTTAAGAACTTGCTGCGGACATCGAACGGGAGTTGAAATTGAATTGGGAATTTAAATTATAGAATCGTGAGTGAGAGGAGGAAAAAAGACCGCCAATGGCTGAAAGATGGGAAGAGATGGGAAGAGATAGGATTACGGCTTGAGGTAGCCTGGCCTAAGGTTAAATTTTGTAGAGAGAGAGATAGAAAGATAAATCAAGTTATGGCGAAGGCTTGAAAGTAGCCTAAAAGGTTAAATTTTCGTAACAATGTAAGATGAAGAAACGTAGTAACAACGAATAAAATAGTAAGATAAATTTTTAAGAACTTGCTGCGGACATCGAACGGGAGTTGAAATTGAATTGGGAATTTAAATTATAGAATCGTAATGGTGTGAGAGAGGAGGAAAAAAGACCGCCAATGGCTGAAAGATGGGAAGAGATGGGAAGAGATAGGATTACGGCTTGAGGTAGCCTGGCCTAAGGTTAAATTTTGTAGAGAGAGAGATAGAAAGATAAATCAAGTTATGGCGAAGGCTTGAAAGTAGCCTAAAAGGTTAAATTTTCGTAACAATGTATGAAGAAACGTAGTAACAACGAATAAAATAGTAAGATAAATTTTTAAGAACTTGCTGCGGACATCGAACGGGAGTTGAAATTGAATTGGGAATTTAAATTATAGAATCGTAATGGTGAGAGGAGGAAAAAAGACCGCCAATGGCTGAAAGATGGGAAGAGATGGGAAGAGATGGGAAGAGATAGGATTACGGCTTGAGGTAGCCTGGCCTAAGGTTAAATTTTGTAGAGAGAGAGATAGAAAGATAAATCAAGTTATGGCGAAGGCTTGAAAGTAGCCTAAAAGGTTAAATTTTCGTAACAATGTATGAAGAAACGTAGTAACAACGAATAAAATAGTAAGATAAATTTTTAAGAACTTGCTGCGGACATCGATATATATAATTATATACGGTATATATATATATATATATAATATATATATTATAATTATATACGTATATATATATATATATATATATGTGTGTGTATATATATATATATAAATTAAATTGGAGATGAAACCACAATTAGGCAAATCAAACAATGAAAAACATAAACCAAAACATAGAAATAAAAATAATTAATATTATATACAAAATATATAAAATTTAATAATTTAAATTTAAAATTAAAATTATTAATTAGCAGTTGAGGGAACCTGTGGAAGAGGCAGACCCAGGAAAACCTGGGACGAGGTGGTGAAGCACGACCTTCGAACTTTAGGTCTCACTGAGGAAATGACTAGAGACCGAGTCCTCTGGAAGTGTGCTGTGCGCGAGAAGACCCGGCAGGACAAGTGAGTCCATAACCCGTGGCCTTCTACATGGGATGGAGCCAGCCTACGTATGCATACCTTCCCTTCTTGGGACACAAAACTCTACTTGTGAAGACGTGATGAGGCAAGTGAGGATCAGAATCGAAATCGATCAATGGAAATTGCAGATGTGTTACAAGTGCCGGTGGCATGTAAGAGAACCTTCCGTTTCGCGACCGTTGCCAGCACCGCCCCGTTTCGTGTCCGTGGCACATAAAAAGCACCATCCGTTCGTGGCCGTTTGCCAGCTCTGTCTGGCACCTGTGCGGATGGCACGTAAAAAGCACCCACTACACTCTCGGAGTGGTTGGCGTTAGGAAGGGCATCCAGCCGTAGAAACACTGCCAGATTTGACTGGGCCTGATGAAGCCTTCTGGCTTCACAGACCCCAGTAGAACCGTCCAACCCATGCTAGCATGGAAAACGGACGCTAAACGATGATGATGATGATGAATTTATATTTATAAAAAATTTTTTAATTTAATTTTTTTTTAATTTATAAAAAAAAAATTTATAAATATAAATATAAATTAATACTTTAATAATTTAATTTTTATTTATACTGTGAAATTAGATTTAATCCTAAATCTAATTTTTTCTGTAAGTTTGGATTTACTCCCTCATATTATGATTATATATATATATATACACACATATATATACACACACATATATAGGCAAGTGAAATCAAAATCAAAATTGCTGACATGGTCGTTGACAGTACCAGAGAGAGAGGCTCTGTGTTTCTTTCAATTAATTTTAAATATAAC
This sequence comes from Octopus sinensis, assembly GCF_006345805.1. Taxonomy (NCBI): domain Eukaryota; kingdom Metazoa; phylum Mollusca; class Cephalopoda; order Octopoda; family Octopodidae; genus Octopus; species Octopus sinensis. The sequence goes on from NC_043007.1 coordinate 19,195,128, forward strand.
AAAGAATTTAGTAAAATAACTTAGTTATCATTCAGCTAGTGTTAGGAACATAAATTGTGACTAAGGTTTGGTGGAAGATTTTAAATCAAAACTTATGAAATCAAGACATTTGTACTCAGAGCCACAGGCAGTTTCAACTGGGTTGGTATTGAAAGGGTTAAACACATCTCTACATTTAGGCATTTGCACATTAGAAGCATTTGGAAGGGTAGGGATTGAAGGAAATTTAGGCTATTATTTCTAGCATATAGAGTGATCACATTGAGGTCTCCTTTTATGTCTTCTGCTGATTATTTTCCTTCTTAACCCTTTCGTTACTGTATTTATTTTGAGATGCTCTGAGTTTCTTTCAATTAATTTTAACTATAACTAAGAATTTAGTAAAATAACTTGGTTATCATTCAGCTAGTGTTAGGAACATAAATTGTGACTAAAGTTTGGTGGAAGATTTTAATTCAAAACTTGTGAAAACAAGACATTTGTACTCAGAACCAGAGCCGGTTTCAACCAGGTTGGTATCAAAAGGGTTAAGCTAGTGTTAGGAACATAAATTGTGACTAAGGTTTGGTGGAAGATTTTAATTCAAAACTTATAAAAACAAGATATTTGTACTCAGAACCAGAGCTGGTTTCAGCCGGGTTGGTAACGTAAGGGTTAAGCTAGTGTTAGGAACATAAATTGTGACTAAGGTTTGGTGGAAGATTTTAATTCAAAACTTATGAAAACAAGACATTTGTACTACAGAGCCAGAGGCGGTTTCAGCCGGGTTGGTAACGAAAGGGTTAATTCATGTTGCTCTAGTTCAGTGGTTTTCAACCAGGGTTCCGCCAGTACAGTCCAGGGGCTCCGCAAGAAGTTACAAAACTGCTAAAATCGGCAGTAATTTTTAATTCTCCTGTGCAGATATGTGTGCATAAGACTATTAAATTATTGCACAGGGGTTCCTCGAGCCAGTGGAATGTTTCCTTGGGGTTCCACTCCAGCAAAAAGTTTGAAAAGCACTGCTCTAGTCAACTCAGCTGGCAAAATAATGTGTAGTACTTGTATTTCAAAGGCCAGCCATGACAAATTCCATGTTACGCTGAATCTTCCTGAGAACTACATTAAGGGCACATGTGTCTGTGGAGCGCTCAGCCACTTACGCATTAACTTCAAAAGCAGGCTATTGCATTGGTCAGGTCAACTGGAACCCCTGTCATCATAACCGATGCAGGGCCAGTTTTATCTAAATGATATGGTCTTGTGAACAGTGTATGGCCACAGATGAAACACCTTTGAATGTAAATTTGCTTTGTGAGGGCTGAACTTGGGTAAATAACAACAGCAATAAACAGTCATAAAGAAAAAAGAAAGAGGAAATATCTCAGAGTTAACAAGGAAGTCTCATGGTCGTTTAGCTTGCTAGAAATAACAGCCAAATCTCCAGACTGAACCTGAAGTCACATGGTTGCAAAGTGAGCTTACTAAAGCCCCCAGACCAGTTAATGCCTTGAGTGTATTTGGTAGACAGATATTGAATGGAAGCCCATCGTGAGTGTGTCTTTGTGTTTGTCACCCACCACTTGACAACTGGTGTTGGTTTGTTTACATCCACCATAACTTTGCAGTTGAGTAAAGAACAGACTGATGGAATAAGTACCAGATTTTAAAAGAATAAGGGACTGATTTGTTTGACTAAATCAGTGGTTCCCAAACTTTTGGGGGCTGCTTCCCCCTTGACACCCAGACCACATTCCTAGTGCCCTCATCCCCAACTAACCATCACAATCATAGACCTCTTTCTGAAGCAAATTCAAAGCAACTGTATTTCACAAATAAAACTTAACCTAATGACCCCATCAGAGAAGACCCAGCAAATAAAGTGAGTTCAGAGCTGTAACCTACACCAGTGTTGCATACCAGCCGACTCAAAAAGTACCCTTGGATTGTAGGGTGACATGCCTTGCTTGAGGAGACCTATTGAGTCAAGTACATCAACATCAAGATGAAATCAAATGGAAATTGTAGTTGTGGTCCCCGTGCCAGTGGCATGTAACAAGCACCATCTGATCATGGTTCATGCCAGCCCTTTCTGGTCCCTGTGCCAGTGGAACATAAAAGCACCCACTACACTCTCAGAGTGGTTGGTGTTAGGAAGGGCATCCAGCTGTAGAAACATTGCCAGATCAGACTGGTGCCTGATACAGTCTCCTGGCTTTCCAGGTCCCTATCGAACCGTCCAACCCATGCCAGCATGGAAAACAGACGTTAAACGATGATGATGATGATATATATAATAAGGGTATTGAATGATTACAACACCAGTCTGCTAGAAACAGACCCTAAATGGTCTCTGAACCACTTAGATTATTACTCTATAGACCATTGTTACTTCCTAGACCATTTGGGACCTATTTCTAGCAGACTGGTGTTGTAATCATTTAGCACCCTTATTATAATTTTAATATAAATTAACCATTACGGTATTTTTAGTATACTCGCCACTGATAAATCATTAAATAATGATTTTATCCTAATTAAGTATATATGTGTATGCATGTATGTATGTGTGTGTGTATATATATATAGGCGCAGGAGTGGCTGTGTGGTAAGTAGCTTGCTTATGAAACACATGGTTCCAGGTTCAGTCCCACTGTGTGGCACCTTGGGTAAGTGTCTTCTACTATAGCCTCGGGCCGACCAAAGCCTTGTGAGTGGATTTGGTAGACAGAAACTGAAAGAAGCCCGTCGTATATATATATGTGTGTATGTGCATGTTTGTGTGTCTGTGTTTGTCCCCCAACATCACTTGACAACCGATGCTGGTGTGTTTACGTCCCCGTAACTTAGCGGTTCGGCAAAAAGGGACCGATAAAATAAGTACTAGGCTTACAAAAAATAAGTCCTGGGGTAGATTTGATTGACTAAAGGCGGTGCTCCAGCATGGCCACAGTCACATGACTGAAACAAGTAAAAGAGTAAGAGTATATATCAATTATAATAAGGGTGCTGAATGACTACAACACCAGTCTGCTAGAAATAGACCCCAAATGGTCTATGAACCACTTAGATCATTACTCCACTACACAAGGTTGTAAACGAGGAAAATAGACAGCGACAATTTATTAAATAAATTTGGATAATCCTAAATCTATAGATTTCATGGCTTGGGTTATTAAGAAGCGTTTCTGATCATCACTGGTGACATACTGAATGTAAATAAAGGAAAAATTTACATTACAACCTTGTGTGGTGGAGTAATAATCTAAGTGGTTCCTAGACCATTTGGGACCTATTTCTAGCAGACTGGTGTTGTAATCATACAACACCTTTATTATCATTTTTATATAAATTAACCATTATGGTATTTTTAGTATGCTTTATTAAATAATGATTTTATCCTAATTACGTATGTATATATATATATATATATATATATATACTCTTTTACTTGTTTCAGTCATTTGACTGCGGCCATGCTGGAGCACTGCCTTTAATCGAGAAACTCAACCCCAGGACTTATTCTTTTGTAAGCCCAGTACTTATTCTATCGGTCTCTTTCGCCGAACCGCTAAGTAACGGGGACATAAACACACCAGCATCGGTTGTCAAGCAATGCCAGGGGGACAAACACAGATACACACACACATGTATATATATATACATATATACGACGGGCTTCTTTCAGTTTCCGTCTACCAAATCCACTCACAAGGCTTTGGTCGGCCCGAGACTATAGTAGAAGACACTTGCCCAAGGTGTCACGCAGTGGGACTGAACCCGGAACCATGTGGTTGGTAGACTAGGTACTTACCACACAGCCACTCCTTATATATTCTTTTATTCTTTCTTTTACTTGTTTCAGTCAGTTGACTGCGGCCATGCTGGGGCACCACCTTTAGTCGAACAAATCAACCCCCAGAACTTATTCTTTGTAAGCCTAGTACTTAATTTAGCGCTCACTTTTGCCAAACTGCTAAAACAATTACAGAGACCTTATCTTCGTGGCTGGTGATTTCAATGGACATGTCAAATGTCCTCCATAGTGTACAGGGGGCCATGGAATTGGTTCTGAAAATGAGGAGGGAACAAGGCTGCTGAAGTTCTGTGATGTGACTGACTTAATCTGCAATACCAACATCAGTAAACTAGCCAGTCACCTGATAACCTATAAATCCAGTGACCACGCAAACCAGATTGACCACGTTCTCACGAAAAAGTGAGATTCGTGATTCGTGGTTGCTCATAAATGCAAAGACGTCCCCTGGTGAAGAATGCACCCCTCAGCATAGATTAGTCATCAATGATTTCAGATTTCAGGTAAGAAGGATTCTAAGAAGCAAGCCAGTTTGGAAAAAAAGGACCTGAAAGCTGAAGAATCCTCTGAATAGGCAGAGATTTAGAGATGTCCTAACTGAAGAATTTAAGGAGAAAGAGGAAGAATTACAAAAATGTAAGATAGGGGATAACTGGAAGTTTCTACAAGACAACTTATTGAGAGCCACAGACCAAATTTGAGGCTGGTACAAAGTCCCAACCAGGCCTAGGGTGACATGGTGGTGGAACAGTAACAGTGTAGTTGACAAGGCCATTAGAGTAAAGAAGCAGTACTGGAAGAGTGGTAGTAGCAAGAAGGGAAGCTAGGAACAGGTATACTCAGCCACAGGGGAAGCAGAAAGGAAGAAGTTTGCCAATGTTCTGCAGCGTAAGGACTAGCAGCTTGAAGTGTTTCGGTTTGCAAAACAGTGAAGATCAAAATCAAAATCGTAATCTATCAACATCAATGGAATTTGTAGCTGTGATACCAGTGCTGGTGGCACGTAAGAGAACCATCCAAACGTGGCCGTAGTCAGCGCCGCCTGACTGGCCTGCGTGCCGGTGGCATGTAAAAAGCACCATCCGACCATGGCCATTGTATGGTCCCCGTGCCGGTGGCACGTAAAAAGCACCATCCGATCGTGGCTGTCTGCCAGCCCCGTCTGGCACCTGTGCCGGTGGCACGTAAAAAGCACCTACACTCATGGAATGGTTGGCGTTAGGAAGGGCATCCAGCTGTAGAAACACTGCCAGATCAGACTGGGCCTGGTGCAGCCTTCTGGCTTCCCGGACCCCAGTTGAACCGTCCAACCCATACTAGCATGGAAAGCGGACGTTAAATGATGATGATGATGATGTGCCAGGGAAAATTGTGATGTTGGAGAGAAGTGCATTCGCATGGATGATGGTGCACTTGCAGTTGGTGACTCTGCAAAGAAAGAGTCTTGAAGTGCCACAACAAAAGGCTGCTAAATGTGGAAAACTCGTGGCAGAAGGAGAGCCTGCCTTAAGTGGGTCCAAGAGAAAGACCAGCAATCCGAATAGACAGTCGTGAGGTAGACAAAGCCATGAAGGATATGAAGATGGAGAAAGCCCCCAGGCCATCATGAATAACCACTGATATGCTTAAAATGGCAGTATGGGTTATGGTATAGTCACCCGTATAGTTAATCAGATTGTACACAAAGGAGTCATGCCCAATGACTTGTGTAACAGCACCATAGTCAACTGTTACAAAGGTAAAGGTGATGCCTTAGATAGAAATAATTACAGAGGTATGAAATTGTTGGTTCAGGTGATGAAAGTTAAGGAGAGGGTCATAGCCCAACTAATTAGTGAGAGAGTTAGCCTAGATGAGATGCAGTTAATTTTGTACCAGGGAGAAGCACCACTGATGATATATTTCTGGTAAGACAGCTGCAGGTGAAATACATAGCCAAAAATAAACCCCTGTACTTGGCTTTTGTTGACACAGAGAAAGCCTTCGATAGAGTAACCTGCTCCCTTATCTGGAGGTCACTATGGAAATAGGGATAGAGGAGTGGCTGGTGAGAGGTGTAGAAGCCATGTACAGGGCTGCTGTTCATAAGGTAAGGGTTGGCAACAAGAATAGTAATGAATTCAGTTCATCAAGGGCCAGTCCTTAACCCCCTTTTGTGCATCATAGTCCTTCAGGCAATAACAGAGGAAATATAAGTTGGGCTGCCCCTGGGAGCTCCTTTATGCTGATGACTTTGTTCTTATAGTTGAATCACTACTGGAACTGGAGACAAAAATTTCAGGAGTGGAAGCAAGGTCTAGAATCAAAGGGCCCTAGAGTTAATTTAGCAAAAACCAAAGTAGGAAAGCAGCCAAATCACAAATCCCTTCAGGGTAGATGGCCCTGCTTGACATGAAAAAAAAAGTGTAGGTAGAGACCCCATAAGGTGTACCTGGTGGAAGCTATGGATACATAAGATGTGAAGTAATATCAAAAGAAGGTTAACAGGGAAAATAGTCTTTGTGTGTGGCAGATGCATAGGTACAAAAAACACTAGAAATATACAGAAAACAGACTCCATCAAATGCCAAGGTAATACCTAGAAGTAGATGATAGCATTCGTTACCCAGGTGACCAAGTCAGCAGTGGAGATGAATGCTCTGAGAGTATAGCTGCTAGAATAGGCTGAGCAAAGTTGAGAGAGCTCCTACCTTTGTTGACAACAAATAGGGTCTCTCTCTCAGAGTGAAAGGCAGATTGTATGATGCCTGTGTGCAAATAACCATGCCACATGGCAGTGAAACATGAGCTGTGACTGCAGAGGACATGTGATGGCTTGACAGAAAGAAATACAGTATACTCCACTGGATGAACAATGTCAGTGTGCATGTAAGACAGAGTGTGTCTTGAGAGAAAATTTTGGGCATAAGAGGCAGAAGATGTGGTGTGCAAGAGAGACGAATGCACCGGTATGGTTATGTGATGTGTATGGACAAGGACAGCTGTGTAACGAAGAGCCAATTTCTGTGGAGGGAAACTGGGGTAGCGGTAGACCCAGGAAGACATGAGATGAGGTGACGAAACATGATCTTTGAATGTCAGGTCTCACGGCGGGAATGGCAAGTGACCATGAACTTTGGCAATTTGCGGCGCTTGGGAAGACTCGTCAAACCACATGAAATTGTAGTAGTTGCCAGTGACTCGTAAAAGCACCGGTGCTGATGACAGATAAAAGGCACCCACTACACTCTCAGAGTGGACATTAAATGATGCATGGTATATTATCAGCAATGCTACATGGTAGTGAGACATGGGCCATGAATGCAGAAGATGTGCAAAGGTTAGAGAGGAATGAGGCTAGTATGTTCCATTGAATGCATAATGTAAGGGTACATGTTTGAGTGAGAAGTGAGGCATCAGAGGAATTAGATGCAGTGTGCAAGAGAGAAGACTGCGCTGGTTTGGTCATGTGATGTGGAGGGATGAGGACAGCTCCATAATGATGTGCTGATCTCTTAAAATAGGGGAGACCCAGGAGGACATGGAACAAAGTACTGAAGGACGACCTCAGGATGCTAAACCTTTCAGATGAGATGACAAAAGACCAGGGTGCCTGGTGCCTTAATGTACTCAATTAGACCCGCACACCACAGCAGGTGATGATAAGGCTGTCCTCCCCCATCGCCTCCCAGTGAAGATGATTCGTCTGCAAGAGTCTTGTGCCAGTGCCACATAGAAGGGCTCATGTGGGCCCACATAAAAGCACTCAGTACACAATGTAAAGTCATCGGCATTAGGAAAGGCATCCAGCCATAGTTTGCTGTTTGTTCCTTCTTGAGCCACGCCTGGCTCATAAGGGCCAGTTTCCCGGTTTCCTTGGCGTATAGGTTTCCCCACCTGGACGGGACACCGGTCCATCGCAGGTGAGCTGCAAGATGCAGGAGGAAAGAGTGAGAGGAAGTTGTGGCTAAAGAGTCAGCAGAAGTTTGCTATTACCTTCTGCCGGAGCCGTGTGGAGCTTAGGTTTTTTGCTCATAAACACACACATCGCCCGGTCTGAGATTCGAACCCACGATCCCTCGACTGCGAGTCCGCTGCTCTAACCACTGGGCCATGTGCCTCCACATCCAGCCATAGAAATCATGCCAAATCAGACTGGAACCTGGTACAGCTCTCTGACCTACCAGTTCCAGTCAAACCGTCTAACCAATGCCAGCATGGAAAGCAGACGTTAAATGATGATGATGATCAAAATATATTTTGGCTGCCATTTCTAGCCAGTCAAGTGACAGTTTCTTTGTCATACATTTTCTTCTCACACTATGTGTATATACCATGGGAAACGTGTATATAATTATTCAACAGACAAGTATCATTATTTATACACATACATATAGAGTGGACACATGTAGCAAGGACCAACATGATTGTGGTACCTACCAGAAATAGCAGTGAAATCGCCTTCAAACCACACCCTATTGTCTTAAATAACGACTGATATATACAGGGGACAATGCAGTCCCTTAATATGCAAAAAGAGAAGGGTTGGCCACCAAGGCCGGCTTAAGGTACTGGCAACTCGGGCAGTTACCCAGAGATACTTTATGCTAAGGGATGCAACAAAGCCAAGGAGATTTCCACAACCGGCAGTTTGTGCACGCCGAAGTTCAGCTTACCCGGGGCACCAGCAACCCTGGGGCCGGCCCTATTGGCCATCAGTGGATTGCTCTTGATCGCGGGTCTGCTTGTTTAAGTGTGACCGTGGTCACAACAACAACAGCAACACGTGCGATATACACATGTACATAGCTAGGCCAGGCTGGTGTCTAACTCTGGAAGCGAACCCGTGTAACAACTGATGCGGTGGTGGTGATCTCAACATGGCATTAGAAGGTATCATTGGGCGATTGAGTAATTTCGGAGGATAGGACTCCGCCACACACAGCCATTCCACTCACGACATCAGTATAACGAAAACGAAACACAGACAGCAACAAACCGCCTTTAGATTTGAAATGCAACTAAGATTAGAATGTAAATGAGATATTTAGCTGAGTGCTTTTAAGCTCTCTGTTCAAATTCCGCCAAAGGTCGACGTAATCTTTCTATCCTCTGGAACCCGACAAAAGAAAAAACAGAAACCAGTCAAGTGCTGGAATTGAACAAATTGATATCTTTCCTCCAGTTCGAGATACTGTGTTTTATATATCAGAAATCGATAACGATTTTATAACACGATGCAGGATCGAACCCGGTAGAGCGGGAATAATTTTATCAAAAGCACCGATTTGATACAGAGGCTGAAGTATGACGAGGGAATTTCCCATGCTTACATGATATAAAATCGATAATGAAAATACCTGTACATTGTTCAACTACATAACAAAATAAGCTTATAGTCCAGAGAGAAAAGGTATGTGGACAGACATGTGGTTAATTTGACATGGGTAGTGTGTGCGCGTATATATGTACATGCATCTACACACCCCAAAATACTATCTACATATATAAAGAGATATATAAAAAAAATTCACGAATCTTTTTGTACAATACACATTTATTGGTGAGGGTAAAGAATACGCACATCCGGGGTTTAAGGGTTAGGGTTACGCCGAAAACGGGTGGTGTGCGTATTCTTTACCTCCGCCCATTTATTATATATTCTCGTGTGTGTGTGATTTAACACAAGCACTCTTAAATATAACGATAGATAGATAAATAGATAGATAGTTAGATAAAGTGGAAAGATAGACAGAGACAGATAAGTGAATAGATAGATAGAGAGAGACAGACAGACGGATAGAAAGATAGACAGACGCATAGATGGATGGATGGATGGATGGATGGATAGATAGATGGATGGACGGAGAGAGAGATAGACAGATAGATGGGTGGGTGGATAGATAGATAGATGGATGGATGGATAGACAGACAGACAGATAGCTAGATAGATAGATAGACGGATAGATAGATAGATAGATAGATAGATAGACAGACAGACTCATGGATGGATGGATAGATAGACAGACGCATATACAGATGGATGGATGGATAGATAGGTAGATGGATAGATAGATAGATAGATAGATAGATAGATAGATAGATAGATAGATAGATAGATAGATAGATAGATAGATAGATAGATAGATAGATAGATAGATAGATAGATAGATAGATAGATAGATAGCTGGATGGATGGACAGACAGATAGATGGACATTCAAAGTGAGATAGTTTGAATTGAACTTACCTCATCAAAATTATCATCACTGTCCGAATCACTATCCGATTCTATAACAATCTTCCTTTTGGACATGATGGGTGCTTTTGTTGTGGTTTTTGCTGTTTTCACTTTATTCAATGAAGTTCGTAGCACGTTTCGTAAATAACCACCAAGGTGTCTTTCTCTCTCTCTCTCTTCAATAATATCTTGTTATTATTTAACCGTAATTGTAGCTTCATAGGCTTATCCTTTCATTGTGCTGATGACGATGATGATGGTATTCATCATTATTATTATTATAAACCAGGGGTGATTTCTTCTGATTCATAATATATGTTGTAATGTTTATTGTTGATGTTATTGTGAATTGTCTTTCATTGAGTTTTTTGTTATTCTTTTTAAATAAGATCTACCGTTGAGGTATATAATGGGGGGTTTTCTTTATATATATATAATTATAAACACTCACACAGAATCCACA
>NC_043007.1:19210605-19218105 GCF_006345805.1 Octopus sinensis
AAATTTAACCTGTCTGGAAACCTGACCTTATCTGACCTGAAGACTCACCACAGAGGTCAAGCGGTGGTGCTAAAATCTGAATGTGAGAAGCATGGTAAGGAATCTAATCCTGCTTTGGCTTAATAGGTTTAAACCTTTAGTATTCAAACCAGCCATCATCATCATTATAATCATCATCATTATAATCATCATCATTGTCATCATCATCCAGTGTTTTAAATCCGGGTTTTGTGCCTGTCAACGGGGGTGGCTGGATCTACCTCAATGCCATAGCAACTGAGGTAGACAGGTGCAGCCCACCCCAACCTTTGGGCTGGCTGGCTGGTACCAGTTCTTTGCTATCATATTCAGCCCAAATTATCTGTTTTCAAACCAGCCAGATCCAGCCTCTCACACCTACCCTACAAAGTCCTTCCAAAAATAATCAATCACATTACAAAAGTCTTAAATCCATGATTAATTCAAAACAATGTGAATAAATAATCATTGCATCTGACAGGATAATTAGAAGGCTAAAGGGATAATCCATGGCAATTTTTAATCCTCACAAACACCAGGTTCTCAGTTTTCAGATCAAATCAAATTTCCAGTCTCTTCTCAGAATTGATCCCTATTGCCAGTGACCCCTGATTGGCTCCTGTGCTGGTAGCACCTAAAAAGCACCATCCGAACATAGTCGATGCCCCTGACTGGCTGGCTCCTGTGCCAGTGGCACGTAAAAAGTACCATGCAAACATGGTCAATACTAGTGCCCCCTGATTGGTTCCCATACCAGTGGTATGTAAAAAGCACTCACTACATTCTCGGAGTGGTTGGCATTAGGAACGGCATCCAGCTGTAGAACCTTGCTAGATCAGATTGAAGCCTGATGCAGCCTACTGGCTTGCCAGTCCTCAGTCAAACCTAACCCATGCCAACATGGAAAGTGGACATTAAATGATGATGATGATGGTGATAGCTAGGTGGGGTGGCTGGTGCAGCAAATGTCACTGGTCACTCTTCACAAAGCTAGGTAATTGACTACAACTCTCTGTGCAATAATCACCATCATCGTCGTTTAACGTCCGTTTTCCATGCTGGCATGGGTTGGACGGTTCAACTGGGGTCTGGGAAGCCAGAAGGCTGCGCCAGGCCCAGTCTGATCTGGCAGTGTTTCTACGGCTGGATGCCCTTCCTAACACCAACCACTCCGTGAGTGTAGTGGGTGCTTTATACGTGCCACCTGCACAGGTGCCAGATGAGGCTGGCAAACGGCCATGATCGGATGGTGCTTTTTACGTGCCACCGGCACGGGGGCCAGTAAAGGGTGGAGAAAATGGCTGGCTGGATATATAGATGCATAGACATACACACACATACATGCCTGCATACACACATACATGCATGCTTGCATGCATACATACATATGTACATACATACACACATACATACACACATACATACACACATACATACATACACACGTACATACACACACACACGCACACACACATACATACATTCCTTATGAGAGAGTTTGGTCGATGGGGCAGGGATACATGCTCTCATCGAAGGTGGAACATTGCTATTGAGAGAAACGGTGACTATGTTGAGAAGTAGGGATGTGATTCACAGAGGACCAACTTCATTTTGATGTATGATACATGCTCCTGTGATGGTAATTATACCTGTCTTAAACAAAATGGCATTACTTTTTGACTCACCCTCATATATTGTACATTATTTACATTGGACGGATATGTGTCCTCATCTTGTTTGTTGTTAACACAACGTTTTGGCTGATATACCCTCCAGCCTTCATCAGGTGTCTTGGGGAAATTTCGAACCTGGGTTCTCATTCCTAAGGTATTTTTCGATGTGTTGTTGTTGTTGTTGTTATTATTAATATTATTATTATTATTATTCAGGTCATTGTCTGTAATCACTATGCTATATGCCCATGGGCATATGGCGTAGTGGTTAAGAGTGCAGGCTACTAACCCCAAGATTCTGAGTTTGATTCCAGGCAGTGACCTGAATAATAATAATAATAATAATAATAATAACAACAACAACAACATCGAAAAATACCTTAGGAATGAGAACCCAGGTTCGAAATTTCGCCAAGACACCTGATGAAGGCTGGAGGGTATATCAGCCGAAACGCTGTGTTAACAACAAACAAGATGAGAACAAATATCCGTCGAATGTACATAATTCCTCATCTCTTAAATGTAGAAACGTATGTGTCTATTGCACAGGTATCAGCAGGTGTAAATGAAGTGAAAGCACCTCAAATACATTGGATCTCAAAGCCTTTGTATTGTTGTGTGAAATATCAGTCTGCACTTTGGTTATTTGTCGATATCTTTAATATAAAGTTGCAGCCACACCAACCATATATTTTGGACTTTGTCATTTGCTTCTTTATCAGCAACATTCACATGTCACAGAATCGTTCGTATTTTTAAAAAAAATCAACTCTTGTTCATGTTGCTGTTGTTTTTGCTGTTGAGCGAACCTTCTTCGTCCCAGAGCTTGCAAGATGGGAGAAGTCTGAAACGTGGTCCTTTGCTATTCGTAAGACCCGCAGAAGAGAGAAAGCAGGTCAACCCCCGACACCGAGAGCATCGACGGATGGATGAATGCGCATCCAGGCTCAGCGGTTGCGTAGGAAGTCGGGGACAAGAAACAGGAAGAAAGAGTGAGAGAAAGTTGGAGCGAAAGAGTACAACAGGGGTCGCCACCACCCCCTGCTGGAGCCCCGTGGAACTTTAGGTGTTTTCGCTCAATAAACACACGCAACGCCCGGTCTGGGAATCGAAACCACGATCCTCCGACCGCGAGTCCGCTGCTCTAACCACTGGGCCATTGCGCCTCCTCTTGCTGTTGTTGTTTAACCCCGGGTCAGTCTTGACCAAGGAATTCCATGATCAAATTAGTCCAGTCTTGATCAATCACATTTGAGACATTTATCTTATGTCTTCTTTATTTTCTTTAACTCACCATTGGTGTAGACTTTGAGGGAAATTTGGCAGCTATAACTAGCAGATCAACCAACCTCTTGGAGGCTCTTGCACATGTTTATTATTGTTGTTGTTTAATACCTGGTCAGTCTGGTTGATAATTCTCATTCCAAGGTATTTTGGGTTCTCATTCCTAAGGTATTTTTCCATAACCTGAATCATCATCATCGTTTAACATCCATTTTCCATGCTAGCATGGGTTGGACGGTTCAACTGGGTCTGGGAAGCCAGGAGGCTGCACCAGGCTCCAGTCTGATCTGGCAATGTTTCTATGGCTGGATGCCCTTCCTAACGCCAACCACTCCGTGAGTGTAGTGGATGCTTTTTACGTGCCAGACGAGGCTGGCAAACGGCCACGATCAGATGGTGCTTTTAATGATAATAATAATAATAATAATCATCATCATTGTTTAACGTCTGCTTTCCATGCTAGCATGGGTTGGACGGTTCGACTGTGGGCTGGCAAACCAGATGGCTGCACCAAGCTCCAGTCTTGATAAAAACAATAATAATAATGATGATAACAACAACAACAACATTGCAAAATACCTTTGGAATGAGAACCCAGGTTCGAAATTTCCCCAAGACACCTGATGAAGGCTGGAGGGTATATCAGCCGAAACGTTGTGTTAACAACAAACAAGATGAGGACAAATATCCGTCGAATGTAAATAATGTACATAATTCCTCATCTCTCAAATATAGAACTGTTGTATTAGTTGGTTACCATATTTGGCAGCATAAAAGACACATGGGGTTATTAGGCACACTCCCTTTTCAGCAGCACATATTCAGGAAAAACAGTTTTTTGTGTATAAAAGTAAACAATATTTGGAGACCAATGAGTGATGTTTTATTTTTATTTTGAGACATTTCCATGGGAAAGAAGATTGAATCTCAAATGCCATCAAATATGGGAGTAATTTTATTCTAAAAACTGATTGTAATAAAGTATATTTGTTGCATCCCCGAACATCCCAGCTTGTATGTAAAGGGGATGCAGGCATCCTCAGATTGGGAACTGTTGGTGTACAAGCTTTCTAGTTTTTTGTTGTTGTTGTTTTTTAGCCACACCTCAGTACTATACTTGTGTTTGTTCCAACCATGACACTCCAGTCTTCTTCATAGTAACTAGAACTGCATCTGTGATATTTTTTTTTACTTGTACAGACGTGCGTTTGAGTGTTACGCTTTCAAAGGGAAATAACCTCGTCTTGATCTTAATTATTCTCATTAAAGACAGTAAGCCAGCGAGGGAGGGGAGAAGACGTAACGATCGTCAGTGGAGATCGTGGGAGGTGGCAACTGCCAAAGAGAGAAGAAAATAAAAGGAAGGGTTTAGGTTTAAGAATTCTTTTAATAGAGCTGTCCACGAGCTGATTATCATAAAAGTCTGTAACATAAATAAGCAATGTTATGAAGATATTTAAATGTATGCATACAAATGTATATAAAATAGAATTATAAAACATGGAATTTTCATGGGTCCCTAGTGTATGTATGTACGGATGGATGAATGGAAGCTTACATACATGTCAGGTCACTCTTACTGCTATTGTTGTGACCCCTTTGGTCATGAATGACCATGGGATTCCACCTAGAAAGTTACCCTCCGAGGTACAAGTCCGAGCAAGGTTTTTTTATGGAAGACCAGCAGTCGCCCACGCATACCAGCCTCCCCTCTCCCCGTCACCGATGTTATCCAAGGGAAAGGCAAAGGCCGATACATTTATTAACGTGCAAGTGGCAGAGCACTCCACAGACGCATGTACCCTTAACGTGGTTCTCGGGGAGATTCAGTGTGACACGGCTGGCCCCTTTGAAATACAGGTACAACAGAAACAGGAAAAAAGAGTGAGAGAAAGTTGTGGTGAAAGAGTACAGCAGGGTTCACCACAACCGCCCTGCCGGAGCCTCGTGGAGCTTTAGGTGTTTTCGCTCAATAAACACTCACAATGCCCAGTCTGGGAATCGAAACCGCAATCCTATGATCACAAGTCCGCTGCCCTAACCACTGGGCCATTGCGCCTCCACACTCTTACTGCTATAGGAGACGTTAAACCAGTACAACCTGTAACACAATCAGCAACTCAGCAGGCAACATTATTTAGAAAGGAGTGAGGTTTTTATGATACACTCAGTAGGATGAAAAACAAAACCTGTGAAAATGCAGATGAACTCAGCAGAATGAAGGTCCACCCAACAGCTGGGAGTGAAAGGCCCCTAGTCTTTGCTTGGACATCTCATAAGGAGATGGAAAACTCTGATGTAACACCAACAACTTCATTTGTAACAGATGATGTAGAATTGTTCTTCTTTTCTGACAAATGCCTAAATTGTTTAGAGAATGGAAATGGCTCCTGCAAGGCCACTCTTCCCTTTAAAAAACATTCAGCCCCAGGCTTTGCTTGATTTTTAACATCTCTGTTATGTGTTGCTTATTGTGAATGGCCACAGCTGCAAGAAGCAAGATACCCGATGAGAAATCTCATGATGCACTAAAGGCGTGAACCAGCCTGGGTGTGTGATAAGCTACCTGAACAGGTACAAAATTAAATTGCATTTCAACTCTTTTAATTCTGTTCCGTACCAAGACTTCTCGTAACTTTCATAACCTGGTCCAGCAATTTGATACCTCTATAATGACTTCTCTCCAAAGCATGCCCTTAACCCATGTAGCAGTACCAGCATCGATTGTGGAAGTTCTAAAGTTTGTACCACCATAGAGTGGGAGTGGTGCAGGAGTGGCTGTGTGGTAAGTAGCTTGCTTACCAGCTACATGGTTCCAGGTTCATTCTCACTGCGTGGCACCTTGGGCACATGTCTTCTACTATAGCCTTGGGCCGACCAAAGCCTTGTGAGTGGATTTGGCATATGGAAACGGAAGGAAGCTCGTCGTATATATGTATGTGTGTGTATATGTTTGTGTGTCTGTGTTTGTACCCCCAACCATTGCTTGACAACCGATGGTGGCATGTTTACGTCCCCGTAACCTAGCGGTTCAACAAAAGAGACCAATAGAACTAGGCTTCCAAAGAATAAGTCCTAGGGTCGATTTGCTCGACTAAAGGCAATGCTCCGGCATGGCCGCAGTCAAATGACAGAAACAAGTAAAAGAGTGTATGTGTGTCACACTCAATTTCTTCACTTCCTCGAGTTATCTCCCTTCCTCCGTTTTCCCCAACACTGGTGCCATTCCACTCGAGTTCCCATCAATATTTGCCCTAAACTAATTTACAAATACTGTTTTGTCAATCTTACCATAATGCAATAAATCAGACAAATGTCCATTCTTTACATGAAAATCTTAAAATCTTTTCTCATTCTCTCTCTCTAATAACATCAATTCCTAAGAATCTCCCCTCCTCTCTCTCTCTCTTTGTTTTGTTTATTCTTCTAACCTCCTCCCCTTTCACTGGGTTCCTCATTCTGGTGCTAACAGGAGAAACACAACAAGTTTTATAATAAAACTGGTTATGTGGTTAAGAAACTTGTTTCCAAAGAATATGGTTTTCTGTTCAGTTCTACAGCACAGCACAACACTTTCGGCAACTGTCTATGGCCCAGGGCTAGCCAAAGTGTTGTGAGTGGATCTTGTATGTGGAAACTGAAAGAACTTCACAATACACACACAATATATATATATATATATTCAGGAGTTCATATATATAAATAGAAAGGCGCGATCCAGACAGGAGTGGACAGCGTGCTGTGACCAGCGGTGTCAAATGGACGCCTGACGGACTGGTCGGTCAAGGTGATCAAAGTGATATATATATATATATATGTGTGTGTGTTTGTCCCCCCCACCATTGCTTGACAACCCATTCTGGTGTATTTATATCCCTGTAAATTAGCGGTTACACCGCATATAATCCATATAAATGTGTGCCTGTGCATATCTGTGCCACACTGTCTTAACATCAAGTGATAGCTGTAAAAGAGTGTCACCAAAAAGTGTGTGTGTGTATATATATATATACACACACACGAGCAAACGCCCCCCCCCCCACGTTCAATGGATGGTGCTGAGTTGTCAAACATTTGAACGAAATTTTCTCAAAACAACTTGTCCGACCATCCCATAGGCCTCCCCTTTGAGAAACACTGATTCAACCTAAATTTGAGACACCAGCAAAAGAAGAAATAAAGATAGACTTTTTATCTATTCCAAAGAAAAACGATTTTATTCACACAAATATGCAACCGAAGAGTTTAAAGTACCAGTATATATACATACAAGGTGCAGTGAATAAACATGCCATCTAAATTACACAAAAAGGAAAATGAAAATAACATCATTTTAACAGATATATTTACCAAAATTACATAAAAATATCTTGAAATACTAAAGAGTAAATTTATTCAATAAAATCGTCATTGGCTTCAACCACAGCCTCCAGATGACTTTGGAATCTTCTGCAACTCTTCTGGACGGTTTCCTTGTTTAAGCTGGTGAATGCTACCATAATCCTTACCTTCAGTTCATCTTCGG
>NC_043007.1:19220605-19223105 GCF_006345805.1 Octopus sinensis
TGGAAAGTCACAATAATCTAGAACCTATCTTGTGTCTAACTGTCAGCAGCAGAAACAATAGAATGTCTTAGTCTTAGTTGTCAGCAGTAATAACATAAGACCAGTGGTTTCACATATCAGCAGTGTTAATATAGAAGCTATCATGGTCTCCATTGCCAACAGTGATAATTAGTGTATTTTTTAAGGTCTCAGCTGTTATTAAGAGTAAATTATTCTTCATCAGGATATCACATGTCAGCATTTGTAAATTAACCCCTCTTTTATGTTAGCAGTTAGTCATAGTAAATTAGTACTTCTCATAGAATGTTAGTAGTGGTAAGCTGGTACTATCTGTTATTTTGCTGAGGTCAACTTTGCCTTTCATTCTTTCGGGGTCGATAAATTAAGTACCTGTTGCATACTGGGTCGATCTATTTGACTAGGCCACTTCCCCACAAAAATTTGGGCCTTGTGCCTCAGGTACAAAAGAATAATAAACTAATGTTCCAGTTGCGTCCACTTTCGGTATCAACTACAAACAGTGGTAGACTGACATTGTCTCTGGTTTAAGTGGTCAAAAGCTAGAAACCAATGTCCTCTCTCTGACTCGGCTGTGAGTAGTGCTAAAACTGGTACTGTGTATCAAACCTGAGGAGCCAGCAGTGGTAGGCTATGTTCCATCTCTATGTCGGCTGTTAGCAACAGCAATCTGGAGTCCTTCTCTGGGTTGGCTGTTAGCAACAGCAATCTGGAGTCCCTCTCTGTGTCGGCTGTTAGCAACAGCAATCTGGAGTCCCTCTCTGTGTTGGCTGTTAGCAACTGCAATCTGGAGTCCCTCTATGTGTCGGCTGTTAGCAACAGCAATCTGGAGTCCCTCTATGTGTCGGCTGTTAGCAACAGCAATCTGGAGTCCCTCTCTGTGTCGGCTGTTAGCAACAGCAATCTGGAGTCCCTCTCTGTGTCAGCTGTTAGCAACAGCAATCTGGAGTCCCTCTCTGGGTCGGCTATTAGCAACAACAAACTAATGTCTTTCTCTTCTTGACTCGGCTGTTAGCAACAGCAATCTGGAGTCCCTCTCTGTGTCGGCTGTTAGCAACAGCAATCTGGAGTCCCTCTCTGGGTCGGCTATTAGCAACAACAAACTAATGTCTTTCTCTTCTTGACTCGGCTGTTAGCAACAGCAATCTGGAGTCCCTCTCTGTGTCGGCTGTTAGCAACAGCAATCTGGAGTCCTTCTCTGTGTCGGCTGTTAGCAACAGCAATCTGGAGTCCCTCTCTGTGTCGGCTGTTAGCAACAGCAATCTGGAGTCCCTCTCTGTGTCAGCTGTTAGCAACAGCAATCTGGAGTCCCTCTCTGGGTCGGCTATTAGCAACAAAAAACTAATGTCTTTCTCTTCTTGACTCGGCTGTTAGCAACAGCAATCTGGAGTCCCTCTCTGTGTCAGCTGTTAGCAACAGCAACCTGGAGTCCCTCTCTGTGTCAGCTATTAGCAACAACAGACCAATGTCTTTCTCTTCTTGACTCGGCTGTTAACAGCAGCAATCTAGCATCTCTCCCTCTCTGTCTTGACTTTTAGCAGCAGCAAATTAGTATTCCTATCTGTATCGGCTGTTAGTAATACTAAACAAGTACTGTGTCAAAAGAAAGTAGCCAACAGTGACATACTCCGCCCCATCAGCTGTTATAAGTGGTAGACTTACATCTTTGTCTCTGTCTCGGCTGTTTTCAGTATTAAACTGGTACCTTCTATTATCACATTGTCAGTAGTTACTGGCAGCATTCTTGACCTCAGTGGTCATTTGTAATAGTCCAATATCTACCTGGATTTCAGCTGTTAAAAATGGTGTACTGCAGTCATTCTTGACCTCAGTCAAGAGGGTAGTAGACTAGAAGAGTAGCAGTCAGAGTAGAATCGAGTAGAGGTCATCCGAACATGCGACATAACATTTTTTTAAGATGGTACGGTGTGATTTTGAGGAACATTTGGAATATTTCTCATAGCTCTGATGTCTTTGTTGGCTCAAACGGTCAAAAGTTTTTGCAAGAGGAGACAAAAATAACAAGACACATCAATCAGGCATTTTTTTCAACAGCCAAGAATACAAAGTCAGGAAAGGTGAAAGAGATTCTTTGAAAAGAGCAGAAACAAGAAGCTGTAACATTCATGGTTTTCTGAAGGGTGACACGTAGGTGGATAATGCTTTGAAGCAGCAACAAAAATTAGGAAGACAATGTGAATTTCTGGCCCTTTTACAAGGCAGATTCTTAGCAACACAAGTAAACCTCTCCTAAGTTGTCTGCTGCCTTTGTACAGGGGTAGAGAGGTTTTGTTGGTTTTGCAGATTCAGGGAGCAATGCTTAGTGAATTAGTCACCTCTTGACAAGGTAAAACAAAAGCTGATAATTTGAAGGATATAAAAACTAGATAAATCCAAATTAATAAAAAACAAACAAAAATTTAAAAAAATAACGGTCCAGGTTGTTGAATTTCACAAAGAATTGTGTTGAAGCAAGATTATC
>NC_043007.1:19228105-19240605 GCF_006345805.1 Octopus sinensis
CACTCATTGGACCCAGAACGAAAATCAATAGCAGTAGGGTCACCGTGAAGATGATCATGATGAATGATTTCATGAAAGAACGGTAAAGGCTCTGCATGATGGGTTTTGTAGAATTGATCAAAGAGCGCAATACGGAGGGAGATCAGTGAGATGTGATGGCTCGTTTCCAAGACGATGAGTTGGAAGACAGAACAATGGTCATTAAAAAAACAATATAAAATGGGAAAATAAAACAAAATGGAATAAATGGAACTATTACAATAACAGGATGAAGACGGCCAAATTTCTTCCAGTTGGTCAGGCAACCTGTGAAAGAGAAGTAAACAGGAATTAGTTATACCCGACAGATACATTCTTTACATACATACATACATACATACATACACACATATATACATACATACACACACGTACATACATACATACATAAATACATACATACATACATACATACATACACACGTACATACATACATACATACATACATACACACACACATATATACATACATACATACATACATCCACACACACACATATATATACATACACACACACACACATATACATACATACATACATACATACATACATACATACATAATATATTTATCAAATACACATTATGATGGATATATATTGCAAACATAAAAATATTTCACATGCATGAAAAAAATTGATTTGATGCACTCAAGGGAGAGAGAGAGAGCGAGAGAGAGAGAGGGAGAGAGAAAGAGAGAAAGAGAGAGGGAGAGAGAGAGAGAGAGAGAGAACATGTATGATTTGTTTATTAGGTTTTTTCATCAATAAAATATGCATTTGGGCATGAGGCTAGTAATTTCGGTGAAGGCGGTAAGTCACTTAAATTGACCCAAGTACGCAACTGGTACTTATTTTATCGACCTCAAAAGGGTGAAAGGCAAAGCTGACCTCATCAGAGTCTGAACTCAAAACATAAAAACTGACCAAATCTCCAGAAATAGTTTCAATTGTCTTGCTTTTCTCTTGTCTATGATGTTCACTCTTGTAAGCTTTCTGCCAACCGACGTCTTTGGAATTTGTATGAACCCTTCTTTTATTTCAGGGAAGCTCTTTATGCTACGGTGACCTCTTGCCTTGCTTGGGACAAGATCATCAGAAAAATCAAATAGACAATTTTCCCTTAATCAACAACGGCACATAAAAAAAAACACCATCCGAGCATGGCCGTTCGCCAGCCTCGTCTGGCACCTGTGTCGGTGGCACATAAAAAGCACCCACTACACTCACGGAGTGGTTGGCGTTAGGAAGGGCATCCAGCTGTAGAAACATTGCCAGATCTGACTGGCCTGGTGCAGCCTTCGGGCTTCCCAGACCCCAGTTGAACCGTCCAACCCATGCTAGCATGGAAAGCGGACGTTAAACGATGATGATGATGAAAGAGATGAATGTGAAAACCTTTTAAACACTCTACGAGGGAATTGGCACGAACTGCATCAAGTACAGAACCATAACTGGAAAAACAGGCTGTTCAGGACAAACATAAAACCTTTCAAACTGGGTCTTTAAATAATAAATGAAAACAGCTGTAAATTGCCTGAAAGACTCTCAGTGAAGGGACATAAAAAACAGTGTAGGAAAACTCTAAATCTTCTGATGCTTACATGAACAACCACATTGCTAGGTAAGCACAAAAAAGTTGAAGCTACGCCATCAAAATACAGGGTGTTCAAAAAGTCTCTCTGCAGTAAGAGTTTTATTGTAAAATATTTCTAAGATGGTATAAGACTACAAAAGAATATATCAGACTTTAAAAAAAAATTATAGATATACTAGCAGTATCGCCTGGCGTTGCTCGGGTTTATAAGGGAAATAACTATATAAGCATTTTTAGAGAGTTACTTCCCTTATATAAACCGAGTAAAAAATGCGGTAAAAATGCGAAAAAATGATGGTAAATTTTTTTATCATCGTAGACGCACGCTAATACCCAGAAGGGCTCGATATGAATCACGACTATAAGATACCCGCTTTTGGTTAAACTGCACTGCAAAATGTGGGAGTAGTTAGGAATCTAAATCGGAGGAGACAGACTCTCACACACACAACTTCAGTTTTATATATAAAGATGCGGTGATGAATGAGTCGTCCTTCATTTTCAATACATAAGTTGACTCTTCTACACATGTTTTGAAATACATCTTGGTGAGTCAGGATGAAAGCAATTCACTGTGGAGGGACTTTTTGAACACCCCATACAAATGAATATCTTGAGGGATTATTCTTTTATTTGTTTCAGTCACTTTGACAGTGGCCATGCTGGAGCACTGCCTTTGTTTGAACAAATCGACCCCAGGACTTATTCTCTGTAAGCACAGTACTTATTCTATTTGTCTCTTTTGCCGAACTGCTAAGTTACAGGGATGTGAACACATCAACATCGGATGTCAAGGGATGGTGGGGGGGACAAACACAGACACAGACACACATACATATATATATATATGTGTGTGTGTGTGTGTGTGAGTGTGTTTATGTATATATGATGGGTTTCTTTCAGTTTTTGTCTACCAAAACCACTCACAAGACTTTGGTTGGCCGAGGCTATAGTAGAAGACACTTGCCCAAGATGTCATGCAATAGGACTGAACCTGAAACCATGTGGCTAGTAAGCAAGCTACTTACCACACAGCCACCCCTGCACCTTGTTGGGAAATTTTTTAAAAACCCTTAATTCTTTAGTGTTTATATTACTTTGCCAAATGTGGTGCCTAATTATTCACATTGTCTGGAATTAATCCTGCATTATCTTGTAGATTTCAGATTTTGATGATGCAATTGTTTATTCTTAAAACGACATTGTAGGGTAGGTTAGGGTTAGGGTTAGGGTTAGGGTTAAGATCACATCTGGCCAATTTGAACATAAAATAAATAGAATATCTGAGTTGGACATGGTCAGTTTAAATGCTAAAAGGTTAAATAAGAAAAGCAGTTTGGAAATGGTAAAATTAAAACTTTAAAATGCCAAAATCGATTTCCATTTCAAGGGAAAACTTTCAGAGAAAACTAAATCTATTAATCTTATTAATTATAAACGTCAAATGAAGAGGAAGATTGCTTAGCAACCGCGTGGTTTCAGGTTCAGTCTCACAGCATGGCATCTACTATAGCCCCCGGCTGATCAATGCCTTATGAGAAAATTCGATTGGAGAAAACTGTGTCGAAGCCTGTATAGTGTGTGTGTGTGTGTGTGTGTGTATCTTCGCCCCAGCACTTGCCAGTCGATGTTTACGTCTCCGTGACTTAGAGGTTCGGCAAAACGGACTGACAGAATTAGTGCCAGGCTTATAAATATAAGAACTGGGGTCGATTAGTTGAAGCAAACCCTTTAAGTCTATGTCCCAGCATGGCCGCAGTCCAATAACTGAAAAAAATATTTATAAAAAGAGGGGAAGAAACCATCCCCTTTACATGGAAAGAGGGGGGAAAAGACGAACTAAAGAGTTTTCTCCCTTTAACTACGTTCTCACAGGCCAGGACGCGTTGTTTTAAAATTTTTATTAAAGATTTATACAGAGGAGTGGCTGTGTGGTAAGTAGTTTGCTTACCAACCACATGGTTCCGGGTTCAGTCCACTGCGTGGCACCTTGGGCAAGTGTCTTCTACTATAGCCCCAGGCTGATAAAAGCCTTGTGAGTGGATTTGGTAGACGGAAACTGAAAGAAGCCCGTACATATATATATATATATATATATATATATATATGTGTGTGTGTGTGTATGTGTGTGTGTGTTTGTGTGTCTGTGATTGTCCCCCCAACATCGCTTGACAACCGATGCTGGTGTGTTTACGTCCCCGTAACTTAGCGGTTCGGCAAAAGAGACCGATAGAATAAGTACTAGGCTTACAAAGAATAAGTCCTCGGGTCGATTTGCTCGACTAAAGGCGGTGCTCCAGCATGGCCGCAGTCAAATGACTGAAACAAGTAGAAGAGTAGAAGGATAGGTTTCGGACACGCCTTTTTGCAGGGGTTTCCATGACAACGACCTATAAGCTGTTCCGCCGTAGGAGGTAACCTTCCAAAACACCGAGTAGTACCAGATTGGAGACCTGACTGATATCTTGTACCATAGGGAACTCTGCTATAACGGCAAGGGCGCCTCTGACCTGATCGCCCGACCTACTTGAAATAGTGGCTTAAATCTCTCTCATATTGTAAGTAACCTCTTTTTTTTACTTGTTTCAGTGATTTGGCTATGGCCATGCTGGAGCACCGCCTTTAGCCGAGCAAATCGAACCCAGGACTTATTCTTTGTAAGCCTAGTACTTATTCTATCGGTCAATTTTGCCGAACAGCTAAGTTACGGGGACGTAAACACACCAGCATCAGGTGTCAAGTGATATTGGGGAAACAAACACAAACACACAACATACACACATGCGTACACACACACATACACATATATATATATATATATACGTATATACGACGGGCTTCTTTCAGTTTCCGTCTACCAAATCCACTCACAAGGCTTTGGTGGGCCCGAGGCTATAGTAGAAGACACTTGCCCAAGGTGCCACGCAGTGGGACTGAACCCGGAACCACACAGCCACTCCTACGCCTATATAACCGTTTAAAAAAGAGGAAGGACGTTTAATACCATACTCTTGGATATATTGTGTCTGAAATAAACGAACAGAGTGAGAGAAACAATAAGGAAATAGATGTAAATGTCACGGTTGGAATGTCTTTGTCCATAAGTTTGTTTGGTCAGGTCTGACCACAGGGTAAAGAACACCCGCAACAGGGCTACAACTAAAACCTTTGCGGCGTTTCTACAGGGCCTCACTCAACTTGCTAGAAATAACAACTAAATGTTCTTCAAAGTATTGGGTTGTCCGGAAAGTTCGTGCCGATTTTTAAACGAAAGAAAAAGGTCAATAAATACTTGCCATTACATTTTTAATCAACCAAATATGAACCATTTTGTTGCATAATGCGTCTCCATCTTTCCTTTAACTTGAAAATACCTATTTCTTTATTACCCACAAAGGGCTAAACATAGAGGGGACAAACAAGGACAGACATAGGTATTAAGTCGATTACATCGACCCCAGTGCGTAACTGATACTTAATTTATCGACCCCGAAAGGATGAAAGGCAAAGTCAACCTCGACGGAATTTGAACTCACCCTCTTTTCAGAACTGAGGTGGTTTCATGGCAAAGAATTCATCAAGGTATCTTTTTATGTCGTCCAAGGAATTCCGTATGGGTGAATTGTTGCTATTCTGTGATACATATTTGCTGCAAGGTGAACTGTGTGCTGTTTGAGAATTTAGTGCATTGGTCACAGACACCGGATATAAACATCGCTTGCATCGATTTTTTTTTCTTTGTTTGATGGATGTCCTGCCGTAATCAATCGATTCATCCGAGCCACTACACACATACAGATACCATACGGTTGTCCGTCCGCACAGAGTCACACAAACACGACTGCATGTACACACACACAACCATGCATACACTGTGCATTGCTGCACCATTAAAGCTAACGAGGGTGTTACTACACGAGAGCTCAACATATTAGGAATATCGGCTAAACTCCACTAAAATCGCTTCATGCTGTCTTAGATAAGTTAGGACAGCCGCAGCTAAAACCCCTTCGGTAATAGATTTGCTCAAGGAGAACTGACAAGGAAAAAAGCCGGAATATCAGTGATGAACAGGGTGTGTTGGCAAGGGAGATCACCCATGTTAGCATAGAACTGGTAGAAATGTTATTCAGCCAAAAGACACTCCTGTTGGAACAGACTTATGACCAAAGGTGTTCTAGCCACGATTGCCTTAGTTTCTGTAAACCTAGGATGACAGTGAGGTTTGGCTGCTGTATCTAGCTGATTCAACGACCACATTAATGCTCCCTTGTATCAGTAAGAGAAATGAGATTCAGTGATTTAGTTAGACTTTGTGTTTTAGAAGTTGATGCGGAAGTTTGCACTTTGTTACATATAAAATTATTTCTTTCGAATAGACACATTGTCCCTTTCCAAATCCAACCCCTTTTTGTTTTTAGTGAAGAGTATCATCACCATCATCATCATCATCGTTTAACATTCGCTTTCCATGCTAGCATGAGTTGGACGATTTGACTGAGGACTGGCGAACCAGATGGCTGCACCAGGCTCCAATCTTGATCTGGCAAGGTTTCTACAGCTGGATGCCCTTCCTAACGCCAACCACTCCGAGAGTGTAGTGGGTGCTTTTACGTGCCACCGGCACGAGAACCAGTCAGGCGGCACTGGCAACGGCCACGCTCAAATGGTGTTTTTTTACGTGCCACCTGCACAGGAGGCAGTCCAGCGGCACTGGCAATGACAAGTTTTATTTAATATAAGCAATCAAATCGACCTCAAAATATCACCAACCATTCTACTTATTTTGGACAGACGGAAAACACACAGAAGCCAGACAGAATTTGAACTCAGAACAGTGAAATATCAAGTTAATTACAGAGAAGCCTCAATACTAAATGTGATAAAAGTCGCAACAAAAGAATCCTTCCTCTTCTATAAATTCCTCTCCCAACAGATATTTTATAAAGTATTTGCTAACGTGCTATTAACCCAAACATCGCCACACTTTTGGTTGTAGCTGAACATATGCGTGAGACTGAAGTGTGGCCAATAGTTACATTCAGGAACAGAATCCAAGCTCCACGCGTATCTCCCCAGAAGCTCGACGCCACGCTATGATGCATGCATTCACTACATTTAGTTTAATTCATCGGATATTTTCGGTTTGAACGGCAGTTTTTAACATAATTTCTAGGTAACTAAAAAATTTTAAACTTCGTATACTGGTAGAATGTGTTTATAAAACATCTTTTTCTCTTGGCTTTATTGAGAAAATTCTATAGTTTGTAAGATATTTGTTGGTTTTTTTTCTTCAATTTCTGCAATTTCAACCAAACAAATACGTCTATTGGGGTAAAAAACATTCTGTGCCGTATGAATATGTCCCTCGTTTAAGAATCAGATTGGGTTTATTTACATTTGTGAAGAAAAAAAAGATACCCTTTCCTCCACCCCTAACCCTAACCCTAAAACAGTTTGAAATGCAATAGATCGATACTAGGGTCATAATTATGGGTGACAATTTCATATGACACCGCTAGAAAAAACTGCCGTTCAAACCGAAAAGATCCAATTCATCTTCTAATGTAATAATTCTGTTTCTGGCACACGGCCAGCAATTTTTTGAGGAGAGGGGAGAAGTCGATTACATCGACTCTAATGTTCAGCTGGGACTTATTTCACCGACTCGTAAAAGAGGAAAGACCAAATCAAGCTCAGTGGTATTTGAACTCAGAACGTAAAGAGCCTGTCAC
Source organism: Octopus sinensis (assembly GCF_006345805.1). Taxonomy (NCBI): domain Eukaryota; kingdom Metazoa; phylum Mollusca; class Cephalopoda; order Octopoda; family Octopodidae; genus Octopus; species Octopus sinensis. The sequence goes on from NC_043007.1 coordinate 19,235,477, forward strand.
CATGGATCAGTATGTGTGGTTGCCTGATGTTGTCGAGGTGGTGAACGAAGACATACTTCGTTGGTTGCATGAATAATTGATGCAAAACCTGCGAACATTTAATTCTTTTGTTGAGACATTTAACTGAAATATTTATTGTTGCACATAAAGATGGTTGTCGATGGAGATTTACAGTTAACGATATTAATAATTACAGACTGGGAGAGAAACACTGTTCTGAGATTGCAGAAAGTTATCTTTACAACAATATGTCGGTTTAGCACATACGAAATCACTGCGTTCTCTTCGTAGCGACAAATGTCCTTGGTTGTCTGGCTTAGGCCGTGTGCACAAATATCTGGAATCATTAGAGAGATAAGAGTAGAGGAACCTGTCGCTGAGCTGCCTTCGACATTTTGCCTGGCAAGAAGAAAGACTTATGATTGAGTCGGCCGCTCTCAACGCTCTGCAAAGAGTTTAGGCGCCAAAACGGATTTTTCAGAGATTTCCTGACACGGATTTTCACTATTTTATCTCGGCAATATTTTCCGTTCACACATCTGACCCCAAAGGGCATATTTCAAAAACGTATACATTATACTACTTCTACAGTTCTTTTAAGTCACTCTAATTTTATTTTTATGGACAACAAACAAAAAAATATGTTTGCCAACCAACATGGACACTCGTGTCTGTTAGCCCACTCAACATCTACATACCGTGTCTATTTACGCAGCTAATTTCCATACACTGTGTTTATTTGCTCAGCCAATATAAACACTGCACCTATTTGTCTCACAAATATCTACACACTTCATCGATTTGTCCAGTTAATTTCTACACACCGTATCTGTTTACCCAGTCAGTATCTATATACCAAGTCTATTTGCCCATCTAATATTCATATATCAATATATTGTGTTTATTTGCTCAGCTAACATTCGTACATGGAGTCTATTTGTCCAGCCAATATAGACAAACTGCGACTATTTGTCTAGCAAATATCTATAAACTGCATCTATTTGCCCAGTTAATATTCACATACTCCGTTTATTTGCTGAGTCAACATCTACAAACCGTGTTTATTTGGCCATTTAATATCTACTTACCACATCTATTTGCCCGTCCATATTTACCCTTCCCGCCTAACTACAGATCATGTATACAATATCCAATTCGTCTCACCGATGTCTACACACCGTGTCTGTTTGTTTAGCCAATCAATAACTACACACCGCACCTATTTGCCCATCCACATCTGCCCTCCATGCCTATCTACATATCATATACACGATATCTATCCAGCTAAACAACATTTATCCACCGTGTGTCTATCTAGCTGTATAAAACTAGCCATGTGCATCCAACTGAGATTTATAATTCATGTCCATCACGCAACCAGTCACCATCCACCAGCCACTATCTAACGGTTGAAGAGGAACAATATATATGTATTTATATATTATATATTATTATTATATATATATACAATCTGTGTCTATCCAGTTGATATCTTTCATAGGCTGTGCTTATCCGACAGAGATCAATAAACTGTGTCTATCTGATCAATATCCACAGATATTGGTGCCTATCTAGCAGGCAAAAAACATTCCGTATTGGAAAGAAGGAACAAGTGATGCTGATGGAAAACTAATCAATGGAAACTCTGCTATATTCTAAGACTCGAATTTCATCAGTGAACAGACACCCTCTCACTCGGTTCCCCTCCCCCCGCTCCCGCCTATCTGTTTCAATCTTTCTCTGGTTTAACCCCCCACCACCTCACTGACACTTGCCCCCGTATCAATAACAGAAGCCTCCCCTTCGTCTTCTCCCACCTCAACTACACTTTCGTACCACTCTCCCTTACCCCCTACCTTTCTTTCTTTCTTTCTTTCTCTCTCTCTCTCTCTCTCTCTCTCTCGCCGCCATCGATACCATAATTCCACCAATAATAGATATTCTTTGATCGCTAACTCACTTTCATAGACGCCCACCCCCATTTTGCTCCCCCTCTTCTCTTCACTTTTCCTCCCCCATCATGGTGGCGACATTAATAAACTCACTCTCTCTCTCTCTCCCTCCTTCTCTCCCTTACAATTCTTCGCTGCCAATTACCATAGTTCTGAGACTGATAAAAATATTACACAAAATAACAAAATTGAGAAAAAATACGGGAGGGTAGCGACCTGCCAACTAAATACAGTAGCGTCTCACATATGTAATAGAGTCAGTTGGAAAAAAATCGATTAAATTCGATTATCTATACACTTAGCAGACGAAAACTCCCTCTAAGAAACATCAAAGAAGGGAGATAATTCCAATAAGATCAATTAATTGAAATTTTGTTAAAATTTAAAACCAACAAAATGGTAGAGGACACATTTCTGTTTTATTGGATTTATTGAAGCAGATTCTCCTTGGCAAATATCACTGTCTTGGGCCCCGGGGCCAGCTGTCCGGTTTCCATGGCGTATAAGTAACCGAAATCACAATTTTTTTTCATTGAACAAGACGCCAGTCCGTCGCAGGGTGACCGATTTACAGCTGAGTGGACTGGGGCAATGTGAAATGAAGCGTTTTCTTCAAGAACACATAACACCGTCCAGTTCCGGAATTGAAACCATGATCTCGCAACTGTGAGCACAACACCCTAACCGCAAAGGCTAGTAATATATTGGGTTGTCCGGAAAGTTGTTGCCGATTTTTAAAGGAAAGAAAAAGGTCAATAAATACTTGCCGTCACATTTTTAATCAACCAAATATGAACCATTTTGTTGCACAATGCGTCTCCATGTTTCCTTTAACTTGAAAATACCCTCTTCCCAGAATTCAGGTGGTTTCATGGCAAAGAATTCATCAAGGTATCTTTTTATGTCATCCAAGGAATTGAAATTTTTACCATGAAGACTATTCTGCAGAGACCTGAATAAGTGTAAATCCGAAGGAGCAATATCTGATGAATATGGAGGGTGGGGTAACACATCCCAGCCGAACTGCAGCAATTTTTGTCTGGTTTCCAAAGCATCAAGTGCCGAAAATGAACTTTCTTATCTTCCATTTTAAAGGGTTACTGGATTAACACAGGTTATAGGAACATAAACCTTCTTCCACGAAAAGATAGCTTAAACTGTGCTCTAAATGGAGGTTTAGTCAAATCCTATCTTATGGACCCAACCATGTTCTAAAATAAGTCGAAAGGTAAACTACGATAAATCGGCACGAACTTTCCGGACAACCCAATATTTAATTGACTAAAAGCTTCAAGGAGGTGCCCTTGAATAACTGAGACGACAGAATAACAGAATACAAGTTCGACTAGAGGAAACCATTCTTGTTGTTTAACCTTAGGTCGGCTTTGGGATCGTAAGCAGACTCAGTCCTAAAGGTATTCTGGTCATCATTCACGCATCTTTTCGATCAGACATGTATCTAAAAGTACATAATTAAATGCAGTGATTGTCGACCATTTTTACCAGCAGCACATTTAGGAGCAGATGAAAATATTGCGGCTCACTTGATACAAAAACAAAAAAATTACTTTTAAAAAGTATAATTTTAAATGTTTTTATGGCGTAAAACTATAAATTGTTAGAAAAGTCATGAATGTAGCGAATGTGGAGGTATTATTTTCAGTTGTATTTGTTTGTTTGTTTGTCCATGGACAAGATATCTCAAGAACTGTTGGATGAATTCGGATGAAACTTTCGTGGATGTTTGACCTCGTGACTGGCACAAACTGATTAGATTTTGGGATCGATCCAGTACTGGACAAGGATTCTGGATTATATTTCCTGTTTTTTTTTTTTTTACTTAATTTTTGAGAGTAGTTGGGTTCATTTTTAGTATTCTCGTTCGTGAGAGCAATCGAGTATATTTCAGATATTCTCATTTTAAAAATCATCTCCAGCTAATCGTTGAGGGGACATTGGTGTTGCCTTGGCGGAGGTTTGCGCTCTCTGAGTGCTCTTGTCTTTAAATGAATTCTTCAAAAAGAACATAGTGCTACCACGTGTCATTCTTTAATTGCATGTGTCTATAATTATTAACTTATCGTTGGCGCAGGCGTGGCTTTGTGGTAAAAAGTTCGCTTCCAAACCACATGGTTCAGAGTTCAGTCCCACTGCATGGTACCTTGAGTAAGTGCCTTCTATTATAACCTTTGGCCGACCAAAGCCTCGTGAGTGGATTTGGTAGACGGAAACTAAAAGAAACCGTATGTGTATATGTATGTGTGTATGTGTGTGTGCGTGTGCCTTTGTGGACGTGTTCATCCCCTACCAGCGTTTGACAGTGAAGGTGTGTTTATTGCCTTATAACCGAGCGGTTCGGCCAAAGAGACCGATAGGATAGGTAACCGGCTTAAAAAAAATAAGCGCGTGGATCGATTCGTGTGACAAAAGTTCTTCAAGGTGGTGCCCCAGCATGGCCGCAGTCCAATGCCTGATTCAAATAAAAGATGAAAGATAAATGTATGCAAGAGTGTTGTTGTTGTTGCCGAAATGGCCACATGGAATGTTCTCGACGATACGGATGTCTCCAGAAGGAACGCAAAATGGATGTGCTTTGTTGTAATCTTTCTTTTACTCTCTTGTCTCAGCGATTGGACTGCGGCCATGCTGGTGCACTGCATTGAAGCGTATAATCGAACAAATAGACCCCCCCCCACCAGTGTATTTCTATCGGTCTCTCTTGCTGAAACGCTAAGTTACAGGGATGTAAACAAAGCAACACCTGTTGTCGAGCGGTGGTGAGAGACACACACAACACAAACATAAAGACACACGTGCGCGCGCACACACACACACACACATATATACGATGGGCTTCCACGCAGTTTCCGTCTATTTACTGAACCTCTCTTTCGTTTCAGAAAACGATAAAAATATTCTATGACACTTGCTCACAGACAAACAACAGAAAGCACACACACACACACACACACACACGCTCGCACACACGCACACACACGCACACACACATACACACGCACACACACGCACACACACACGCATACACACACACATGCATACACACACACATGCCTACACACGCACACTCACACACACACGCACACACACACACACACACACGCACACACACACACACACACACACGGATGTTTGTATGTGTGTGTGTGTGCGTGTGTG
>NC_043007.1:19245605-19255605 GCF_006345805.1 Octopus sinensis
ACTTTTTCGAAAATTCTTTTCGAATTATGTTTTAAGCCTGGGAGACAATGACTACGCCAAAAAAAAAAAAAACCTAAAATGTTTTCCATTTGATGCCCACCACATTGGAGTGTGCAACGAGTCGTAACTTGTTAGGATTTAGAACTATTATTTATAGTCTTAAGTTTAAGGTTTTGGGTTAGGCCGAGGTTTTACGTTTCGAATTTACGGGTCAGAATTTAGAGTTATATGAAGAAGGGTTGTACTTTTGAAAATTTTTACAGAATCGCAATCACAACCGTTTTGAGGAGAAATCGGAAGAAATTGTCGAAGAAAGAAACGAAAACCAGATGGTTCTGGTAATTCACTTGGTGTCCTACTTCTGAAATTCCATTAATTCTAAAATATTATGTTGATGAAAATATTTGTTGATGATTTTTGTTTACGCTATTTAATCACTTCTGATATTTTAATAATATCGATATTTTAATCAATGTATGAATAATCTAGAAGGTTTGCCCTATATTTAAACCAAATGCAGTGAAAACGAATTCTAAAGTTTGTTAGGCTATTGAAAATTTGTAGACGAAATTTATAAAACAATTGTTAAATAATTTAATTAGTTTAATTAAATGAATTATATTCAATTAAAATCTGATATACGAAATTTATAAACTGATTGTAAAATGATTTAATTAGCAATTACTAACACAGTTATTAGATAAATAAAAAAAAAAGCATTAAAATTAATTTAATTTAATTTGACTTATGTTTTATCATTTACAGATTTCAGTCATTAGACAGGGACCATGCTGGAGTACCGCCTTGAAAGAGTTTAGTCGAAAGAATCGACCCAGTATCCTTTTTTTTTTAATTCTAGCAGTCTTTTGCCGACCTGCTAAGTTACGAGCGCGTAAACACACCAACACCGGTTGTCAAGCGATGGTGGGGGACAAATACACACACACACAAACACATATGCAATGGGCTTCTTTCAGTTTCCTCTACTGATTTCAGTCACAAGGGTTTGGTCGGCCAGAGGCTATAGTGGAAGACACTTGCCCAAGGTGCCATGCAGTCGGAGTGAACCCACAACTATGTGGTTGGGAAGCAAACTTCTTACCACACAGCCACGCCTGGGACAGAGATATTTAAAGAAAAACTTAGCAAGGTTTAGTTTACTCGTGTCACTATCTAAGTGTCTAAGTATAACAAGATTGCTATTTTGTTAATGTGTCATAAAATGCCGATATGAGAAAGATGACTTGAAAGACGCATTCTTTGCAGCGAATGTGGAGGATGCAGCATATAATTTGTAAACTTCTGGAAAAGCAGCCTTAAATGGATATAGGGACGAACAGACATCTATTCTTTTACTCTTTTACTTGTTTCAGTCATTTGACTGTGGCCATGCTAGAGCACCGCCTTTAGTAGAATCAAATGGACCCCAGGACTTATTCTTTGTAAGCCTAGTACTTATTCTATCGGTTTCTTTTGCCGAACCGCTAAGTTACGGGGACCTAAACACACCAGCATTGGTTGTCAAGCGATGTTGGGAGGACAAACACAGATATATAACATATACACACATACATATATATATATATATATATACATATATATAGCCCGAGGCTATAGTAGAAGACACTTGCCCAAGATGTCACACAGTGGGACTGAACCCGGAACCATGTGGTTGGTAAGCAAGCTACTTACCACACAGCGACTCTTACGTCTACAACTTCTTAGAAGGAATGTTTTCTAAAATGTAAAGTTTGGCAATGAATAACTCGTAGTAAAACGAACTGTCCAAGTTGTTTATGTTTACGAGTTCAGAAATAGGAAATAAATTTGAAACTTCTAAAAATTCTTCTGGCTCGACAGACAAAGCCTCTACAGCAGCAAATATCGTTGTGCTGTGTTCATTAAAGCGACATCAGAGTTCTTCTATGCCGTTATGAAAAATATTATTGTAAATACGATTAAAAAGTACGTATTTGTTGTCGGAGTCTCTATGAATAGGCGTTGATATTAATCCATTTTGACAAAGCATTGAACCAGTTAGAAAATCCCTCAACTTGAAACGATTGTCAAGATTCTGGGATGTACAAAAACGACGCCAGCAATAACAGAAAGCAGTCTTAGACTGAACTGAGAATTCTAACCAAAGTCAGCCACTGAACCACGAAGCACAGAAGTCTCGTTTTTCTCTATTTACTGCATTCTTCAGGATGATGCATTGTTAATTCTCGTTGACATGGCATCATATCTAATCCATACAAATCAAGTTTGGGAGAAATATCAAGTTGTGTTGGTTCCACGACATCAGCTGCTAAAGGAGTTGAAGTTTGTGGAACCGTTGCAGATTCGGTTGATTGTGGCCGAGCTGAATTAGAAGAAATCTCTTCGGTCTTGTGATTCGGACAAATTTTGGAATTTCTAACCAAAAATAGAGAAAATGGTTCTTTGTTGTTTCAGTGTTTTCTAAATTCAAATTAATTACAGTTTTTTTTTTAGTTCAAATAAAATGAAATAAAAATGCTTTAAAGGAAAGCCAATAATTAAAAATGGTTTTCTCAGAAGCCGAAACGGTCCTTTCTGAATCTATATTTGTCTGTGAGTTGTTGCACGATTTTTGATCAAAGGGATATTTTTATTATTCAATTTGTGAAGTCAAAATTTCCACTTGCGGAAAATCTGAAGAATGTATTAATTTTTCCAGTGGCAGCCTCAAGGGAAAACCAATGTGTGAAAGATATACTTCAATGTCAAACGAGTTGCTTAGTGAAAGTAACCAATTTCTGTCTCCCTCATTACACACACTCTCATACAAGTGTGGAACATTTACATTCAGTACTCGGAGTTTCCCGACATCAGCGGATGTGATTTCATCCGATTTCCAGTCGGTGATCAACACACGTGCTACCGTTCGCCAGTTCTCGAGTGAGGAAATCGGATAAACTCATACCCGATGCTGCTGGCAAACTCCGAGTACTGTATGTGAGTGTTCTCTGCTTGTAGTTTGTATTATATATAGTCCTCTATTTCAGTGATAACAAGGTCTCCTTCTTCCGTAGTTATAGACATCATCATTCAGCTCATACGCTTCATTAACGCTCCTTCTCGTTTTATGTACACACACACACACACACAAACACACACACACAGCGGCGAGCTGGCAGAAACGTTAGCACGACGGGCAAAATGCTTAGCGGTATTTCGTCTGCCGTTACGTTCTGAGTTCAAATTCCGCCGAGGTCGACTTTGCCTTTCATCCTTTCGGGGTCGATAAATTAAGTACCAGTTACGCACTGGGGTCGATATAATCAACTTAATCCGTTTGTCTGTCCTTGTTTGTCCTCTCTGTGTTTAGCCCCTTGTGGGTAGTAAAGAAATAGGTATTTCGTCTGCCGCTACGTTCTGAGTTCAAATTCCGCCGAGGTCGACTTTGCCTTTCATCCTTTCGGGGTCGATAAATTAAATACCAGTTACGCACTGGGGTCGATATAATCAACTTAATCCGTTTGTCTGCCCTTGTTTGTCCCCGCTGTGTGTAGCCCCTTCTGGGCAGTAAAGAAATAGGTATTTCGTCTGCAGGTACGTTCTGAGTTCAAATTCCGCCGAGGTCGACTTTGTCTTTCATCCTTTCGGGGTCGATAAATTAAGTACCAGTTTCGCACTGGGGTCGATGTCATCGACTGAATCCCTTTGTCTGTCCTTGTTTGTCCCTTCTATGTTTAGCCCCTTGTGGGTAGTAAAGAAATAACACACGCACACATATATACATATATATATATATGTAGGATGTCCATGTTTTCGCTCAGTAAAAGATTATTGTCTCCAGTATTTTCCCTAAGACTTTAGCTGACCCCCCCTTCTCCACCACCCTCGTCATCGATATCAATATATTGGCGTTTGTGACGATGATGGTAAAGAAGAGCAATGCCAGCTACAGTCCCCAGGGGGAGGGGGAAATGGAGACTTTAATCTTGTACAGAACGAAAATAAAAACAACATATTGTGTATGTGTGTGTAAACATATTTACATTTCATCAGTACTACTCCTAATTTATTGCTGTTGTTGCTATTGTTCCAATTATTTGTTGCTGTGGATACTGTTTTTTGCTTTCATTCAGTATAATTTCCTTCGGTTTTCTATTATCTCCCGAAGGAATTTTTTGACCAACCTTTTTGGTTCATTTTTTTTTTTTGCTTCAAAATTAATTACCTATTTCTTTACTACCCACAAGGGGCTAAACATAGAGGGGAGAAACAAGGACAGAAAAACGGATTAAGTTGATTACATCGACCTCAGTGCGTAACTAGTACTTAATTTATCGACCCCGAAAGGATGAAAGGCAAAGCCGACCTCGGCGGAATTTGAACTCACAACGTAACTGCAGACGAAATACCGCTAAGCATTTCGCCCGGCGTGCTAGCGTTTCTGCCAGCTCGCCGCCTTTTCAAAATCAATTACCGTTCTTGGTGCTGGTTTGAGAAGAAAAGTTAAGAGAATGAAGTCTTCAAAAGGTTTATTCCAGGAAGTAGTTTTTATTAACTGTACTTTCTCAATCCGAGGGGCATCATTGAAAAGTAGAGAGTAGGGTTAGGGTTAGGGTTAGGGTGGGACGTAATGGCATCCAGAGTCTCCACCTCATTTTGGCAACGGGTCCAATCATAGCTTCGAGTCTCACCTAAACTTTTCCTTCCGTTCTGTACTCTACATGAGCCGTTCTTCAGCAGGTCCGGTCACTTGGCAACATATTGTCTTTCTTTTGTATGAGAAGAGGATGTTAGCGAAGGGTATATTGGATAATATAATCTAAGATAAACTATAATTTCTGAAAAGGTGGGATAACCATGGCAAGAATGTCTTAAGGTGATAATCTGCTCGATCAGGGTTAACGTGAAACTAAACGACAATAGTATGTGTGGCGAATTGGTTCCGGACCCCTGAGAGGAATTTTATCGGAAGGAACAAAGTTTCTTCCAGATGACGAATGGGTGTGGAAAAACGGATGTTAAATGAAGACGACGATGATGATGATGATGATTTGCAAATTTATATTAATGAAAGTTTTGACCAATCAGTAAAATTAGAGATAAAAGGATATTTGCAGTGCAACCGTCTCCAATACTTTAATTGATATTATATTCTGAACGAACTGTTGTCCAATTAATTAGGTGCTCGTGTTAATGGTTTGAAATATTTTCATCAAAAAACCAGTGTAAAACTGAAATACTGATGAAATTTAATTCCAAATTATTATTAGAAGTGGCAGGAGTGGCTGTGTGGTAAGTAGCTTGTTTACCAACCACATGGTTCTGGGTTCAGTCCCACTGCGTGGCATCTTGGGCAAGTGTCTTCTGCTATAGCCTCGGGCCGACCAATGCCTTGTGAGTGGATTTGGTAGACGGAAACTGAGAGAAGCCTGTCGTATATATGTATATATATATGTATGTGTGTGTATGTATATGTTTGTGTGTCTGTGTTTGTCCCTCTAGCATTGCTTGACAACCGATGCTGGTGTGTTTACGTCCCCGTAACTTAGCGGTTCGGCAAAAGAGACCGATAGAATAAGTACTGGGTTTACAAAGAATAAGTCCCGGGGTCGATTTTCTCGACTAAAGGCGGTGCTCCAGCATGGCCGCAGTCAAACGATCGAAACAAGTAAAAGAGTAAAAGAGAGAGAGAAGAGTATATAAAATATCTTAATAATTCTCAGTATCATAACGGCGTTCACATATCTTTTATCTTTTACTGGTTCCAGTCATTGGATTGCGTCCATGCTTGAGTATCGCTTTGAGGAATTTTTAGTCGAATGAATCGACCTCAGGACTTACTTTTTTGAAGCCTGGTGCTTATTCTATCGGTCTCTTTTACCGAATTGCTAAGTTACGAGAAGGTAAGCCTCAAGACTGGTTGTCAAGCGGTAGTGGGGGACAAAGACACACACACAATGGACTTTTTTTTAGTTACCGTTTACCAAATCCACCCAGAAGGCTTAGTTTGGCCCAAGGCTACAGTAGACGACATTTACCCAAGGTCCCACAAAGTAAGACTAAACTCGGAACCACGTGATTGGGAAGCAAACTTTTTACCACACAGCTACGCCCGCGCCTATAAAGAATGACCGAATTCCACGCTTAAAGCACCGGTGGGCAGGTAATAGTGGTACTGCTTGGTAAATGTTTGCCTCAAGAGATTGTTTTCACCAGTAGAGGTATCGTGACAGGTGTTTGTTAATAAATTTATATTAGTGCTAACACGCTATCTTAAAGAAAGCGGGATGATCTAACATTTTTTAAACACTATATCTAAGACGGTAAAGTGTGAAGTGAGATATATTAAAGCTGCTATTTCTTGCTTATCGTGCAGCCATGTAGAAACTCTTTGGTATATTAAACTGAATAGGAAATTGTTGGCAGCAGTTGCGGAGGGGTAAAAAAAGTAAGAAATATTTTTTTACATATATTTTTTATTTTTAATTTATTTGTTTCAGCCATTGGACAGTAGCCATGCCGAGGGAACTGCACTGAAGGGTTTAGTCGAACAAATCGACTCCAATATTAGATTTTAAAATCTGATACTTATTCACGTTGGCTCTTGTGCTGAACTACCAAGTTGCAGGGATATAAACAAACTAATACCGGCTGTCAAGCTAAAGAGGGAACAAACACAAACACGAAAACACACATACAAAGCATTGGTAGGTTCGAGGCGACAGTAGACGACACTTGTTTAAGGAACGTGCCGCAGAGTGGCTCATGATTGAAAAGCTTACACGTTTCAACGACTCCAAATTCATTCATTTATACAACAAGTAAATGGTCAAAATACAATGGAAACTCACAAAAATTCTGGAAATCCGAACCCCAATTTCCAAATTGAGTGACAGAAATAAGGGGGACATCAAAGCACTTTATGTTAAATGCATAATGTTGAAATACGAGCTCACTAAAACCAATTTAATAAAGCATGTTTCTTCAGTTAAGCATAAAAATATTCTGTAATAAACTCAACTTCCTAATAGGTTATCAAAGCTGTTGTTTTCCGGTCGTAAAATAACGAAAATTAGAAGCGGGGTTAGCAGCGGTTGTAGCATATCCTGCGTCGATCCTTTAAGAGAAATTACCAATACAGGAACCATTTTATCATCAGTTGCAGCTCATTTGAAACCACAGAACAAACTACGAGCAACAAATGTTATTGTTTCGTTCTTTACGGAGAGAACAAATTTAAGAGATAAAGTAAGAAGGAGCTCTCGTTGGTTTTGAACGAGTCAACTACTATTGATTTCGAATTTTGGCACAAGGCCAGCAATTTCGGAGGAAGGGGGTTAGTTGATTGTTATTTCTTTATTGCCCACATGGGGCGAAACGTAGAGGGGACAAACAAGGACAGACGAACGGATTAAGTCGATTATATCGACCCCAGTGCGTAACTGGTACTTAATTTATCGACCCCGAAAGGATGAAAGGCAAAGTCGACCTCGGCGGAATTTGAACTCAGAACGTAACGGCAGACGAAATACGGCTACGCATTTCGCCCGGCGTGCTAACGTTTCTGCCAGCTCGAGTCGAATAAAATTGTTGGGGGTAAGTTTGTGTGTGTGTATGTGTTAAGTAGGCAAATGTTTTGTGCAGTGGTTCTTCATCAGAGCGAAAACATAGGAACGTGTTCGAAGTTCATCGCCCGAAGCACACAAGATTCACTGATAAACATTACAAAGGTGTTGATACATCCTGCTACAGCGGCGTATTGCAGGCAACTGATGCATAACTCCAAAGAAAAGTGGGGCGATAATGGGGTAGTGATTCATGTAAAACAACAAAACAATGGGTTTCTTTAGGTTAAGTTTTATTTGTGAAATACAGTTGCTTTGGATTTGCTTCAGAAAGGGGTATATGTTTGTGATGGTTAGTGGGGGTGGGGGCACTAGGAATGTGTTCTGAGTGTCAAGGGGGCAGCAGCCCGAAAAAGTTTAGGAACCACTGATCTAAACCCTTCAAGACGGCGCTCCTGCATGGCTGCGGTCCAATGAGTGACACAAGTAAAAGATACAAAATATCTCGTCAGTCCAAATAATCGAATGTGTCCTTGCAGGTGTGGCTTAAGGGAGATTTGGCTATTGTTTCTGGCAGGCCGATGACCTTTCGTTAGCTCATAGGTGTGTGGATATGTGTGTGTGGTTGATTTTATTAGTGACAAACACAACAGACTGGAATAAAATCGAAGCCAACGTTCTCTCATACATTACTGTGACATCCTCTTCACTTCCTCAGTGGTTATCACTCAGTGGAGGCGCAATGGCCCAGTGGTTAGGGCAGCGGACTCGCGGTCATAGGATCGCGATTTCGATTCCCAGACCGGGCGTTGTGAGTGTTTATTGAGCGAAAACACCTAAAGCTCCACGAGGCTCCGGCAGGGGATGGTGGTGATCCCTGCTGTACTCTTTCACCACAACTTTCTCTCACTCTTACTTCCTGTTTCTGTTGTACCTGTATTTCAAGGGGCCGGCCTTGTCACTCTCTGTGTCACGCTGAATATCCCCGAGAACTACGTTAAGAGTGCACGTGTCTGTGGAGTGCTCAGCCACTTACACGTTAATTTCACGAGCAGGCTGTTCCGTTGATTCGGATCAACCGGAACCCTCGTCGTCGTAACCGACGGAGTGCTTCCTAGGTTATCACTCACGCAGTCTATTATGAATTACTCGTTTCAATCAATGGACTGCGGCCATGCTGCAGCAACGCTTTTGACGGGCGTAGTCGAACAAATCAACTTCATTGCTAAGTTTAAACAAAAAAAAAATCTTGTACACATTCTATCGATATCTTTTGTCGAACCGCAAAGTTGCGGGGGACATAAACAAACCAGCACCAGTTGTCAAGCAGTGCGAGTGAGGGACAAATAGACACAAACATATAAAAATATATGGCGTTCTTTCGATATTGAGCAATCTTTCGGTACAAGTACCATAACTGCCAATTACTGTTTGTTTACATTTGAAAAAGAAGATCGTCACTTTCCGTAAAGTGTTTTTTTATATATGTGGGGTTAGGGTTAGGGTTAGGAGTGGGGGAAGGCTTTCCTTTTTCTTCAGAAATGTAACTAAACCCATGTGGGTTTATAATTGGCAGTTATGTTACTTGTACCGAAAGATCGCCATTTATGTGATGATGGAAGGTTGTGTACTAATATACAAAGGAAAGCCAAAGTATACATACACGACGGTCTTAGCCCACAAATTCCATCAACAAAATCGATTCATAATGCACTGGTTGACCCGAGCCTATCGTAGAAGACACTTAGCCAAAGTGACGCGCGGTGGCACTGAATCCGAAACGGCGTTGTTGTTAAGTGAGCTTTTTAACCACAGTCATAGCTACGCCGATATAGTTGAGGATTCATCCTCGCCCAACGCCCAAGCATTTTCATGACATTTACACCAAGACCAATCGATTCATAATGCACTGGTTTCCAGTAAAACGAAGTCAGTGGATGTTAATGTCCCCTCACCTCAACTTTGCACAGATTTATATTTTTTATCAAAGCCATTTGTGTCATCGTTTCTTTTTCGGGAGTTGTGAAACCTGGATTACAATAGAAAAACTCTCTTTTTCCGAAGCTGGAAGGGTGTGACTCTAAGACAAAATTTGGCTGCTATTTTTTGTATTTTGCAAGTCGAGTTACACCGTAGAGCAGAATTTTTCGAAGTTCTTTGTCGCGACTCATTTTATTTATCTCGCGATCCACCGAAGGGTCAAGACCCACAGTTTGAAAAACCATGGTTTATATTCGGCACTTTGACCCCATTTGCGTTTTTTTCCTTCTTTTCTTGTCGCGACTCATTTTATTTATTTCGCGACCCACTGAAGGGTCGGGACCCAAAAAACGCTGCCGTAGAGGTTCTCTCGTTGGACTGATCAGAGATGAGAGTTGTTTCAAGCAGTCGCCCTTCATCGAATCGAAGAAATTAGAGCAGTTTTGGAAATTAGAGTCGTTTTAAATGCACAAGAT
>NC_043007.1:19260605-19298105 GCF_006345805.1 Octopus sinensis
CGAATTTTGTTGAGGATCGACTTCGATAAACTCTCACTATAAACTGTTGCTGAGTGTGTTCGCCTTAAAAATCAATTAAGAAACGAAAAATCCTCGACTGAAAATAAAAACAACCAATTCAAAGTATTAAAAATTTAGCGAAACTTCTGTTTCGAAGGAATCTAATCAATGATGAAATACACATAGGACCATATTTAAAAAAAAAAAAACAATTTGAATTTAGCACCTTAAAAGCGAGGATAGCCATGCACCAAATCCACTTTGACAAGTTTTTGGTGAATTAATGTTGTGGTGTACTAATTGTTACCACTATGTTCATACGAGCAACACGTTGTTTATTCGTTAAAATAATCAAACATCGCCGATTCATTTGGGTCCTAAACTCATAAGTAAAATACAAACAGGAAAACAGAATAATAATTCAGATATGTATATTAATTTTTTCCAATTTAAAAATATACATTAAGAGAGATATTGTATATTTCAATAACAGTATTACGTACAAGATTCTTGTAGAAGCGACCAAACAAATCTTACATGCAACTCCACAATACTATCCTTGTTAAATATATTTTTATACTTAAAAGGTATTTCTAAGTGTACATACAGTAGTCATTATCATCATTATTATTATTATCTGCCGAGGCTGACTTTGTCTTTCATCCTTTCGTGGTCGATGAAATAAGTACCAGTTGACCACTGGGGTCCATGTGATCGACTTAACCCCTCCCCTACTTAATTCCAAGCCTTGTGCTTAAAGTAGAAATTATTATTATTTTTATTATTTTGAAAATTGAATGTTGTATGTTTTTGTCTTAAAGTCTAATTTCACTTTGTTTTTTCTTTTGGGTTTCCAACCGTGTTTTAAACACTCACATGGTTGTTGTGCGAAAATATTCCATACAAAAAGTAGAGTTGAATTTTATCAAATCGTGGCCTAGTGGTTATGGTGTTTCATTCACGATCGCCAGATCGTAGGGTCAGTTTCCCAACTGGGATCAAAACACTTCATTTTACGTTGCTCTGGTGCTGTGCATGTCAAAGGATAGACCCAAACGTTTCCTCTGCGCATCATAAAAGGCGACTAAAAAAAGACCTTGAGGTCAGAATAGTTCCCCTACCTCGTAAAAGCCTCACCAGTAATGACGACCCAAACAGACCCATGTGTTGCAGGGTTGTTGCTTTAGTGACGCAAAGGTGTCTCAGTCTATATGGAGAAGGACGCCTCCATATACAGAGAGACTTATTCCAAGTTTTATAATATATCAATTATCACCATCATTTCACGTCTGTCTTCAATGCTGTCATGAGTTAGATGGATTGACATCTGAAGTGTTTGAAATTGTATACAGTTTTATGTTATATGTATACAAAAGAATACCCCAGTACCTGGCATACATGACAAGAACAAAGGTTGGCAGTTTTCTCTCTTGTTGTGTGTATCAGATGAAGAAGAAACATAACAAGGGATAAAGATGCTGTGGAACCTGTCCAGCCCATCATCTTCATCGTTTAACACCCGTTTTCCATGCTGGCATGCGTTGGACGGTTTGACTGGGGACTGGCAAGCCAGGAGGCTGCACCAGACTCCAATCCGATCTGGCAATGTATCTACAGCTGGATGCCCTTCGTAATGCCAACCACTCCAAGAGTGTAGTGGGTGCTTTTTACATTCCACCAGCACGAGAGCCAGACAGGTAGCACTGGCATCAGCCATGTATTGATGGTGCTTTGTATGTGCCACCGACACAGGGAGCTGGTCAGGCGGATCTGGCAGTGACCCACACATGAATGGTGCTTATTGCATGCCACCAGCACTGGTGTCAGCCACAACTACAATTTCCTTTTGATTTTGATTTACTTAAGCATGGGACATAAAATGATGACGATGATTCTATATATCTTTTACTTGTTTCAGTCATTAGACTGTGGCCATGCTGGAGCACCACTTTCAGGAATTTTTAGTTGTATGAATTGACCCCAGAACTTTTATTTTTAAAGCCTGAATGAAGATAATAATGGTAGATGCCTGCTTGCTTGTAAAATGGTGTGTGGGTGGTGATTAGTTGTGTCTTCTTAATATTCTTCAACATTTCTATGTTTTGTTGTTTCAGGCGAAAACAAAATCAGGAAGTAACAAGAAATTTGCTTCAATGAAACGGATGATAAGTTTGAAAGATGCTCGGATGTAAGTGTCTGTTATATTACTATGGTACTCCTAACCTAATATGTGTTTGTAACTATCTTTGTAATTACTATTACCTATTTCTTTATTGCCCACAAGGGGCTAAACATAGAGAGGACAAACAAGTACAGACTAACGGATTAAGTCGATTATGCTAGGCATTGAATCCCTACTAAGAAATCAATTCCCTACAGTGTTTGGGGGGTTCACCGATTCAACTGGTTCTGTGGTTTACCCCTATATTTGGTTTGTTTTATTAAGTGCTCTACAGAGGGTCACTGTTTCGATATTTTGTGGTTAAAGAATTATGGTCTCTTCATTAGCATTTAACCCTTTCATTACTGTATTTCTGTTGAGATGATCTGTGTTTCTTTCAATTACTTTAAATACAACAGAAAATTTGGTAAAATAATTTAGCTATCATTCAGCTAGTGTTAGGAACATAAATTGTGACTAAGATTTGGTTGAAGGTCTTAATTCAAAACTTAGGAAAACAAGGCAGTTGTACTCAGAGCCAGGTTGGTATCAAAAGGGTTAATGCCCATGTTCCCAGCCTGTAGGGTTTGGACAGTTTGACAGGAACTGGCAGTCCAGGAGATGCATCGAGCGCCAATGGTTTTGGGTTCAGTCTCACTGTGTGGTTCTTTGGACAAGTCTCTTCTATATAGCCCCAGGCCAACAAATGCCTCATGAGACCATTTGGTTGATAGAAACTGAGGAAGGTGCGTGTGCACCCATCTCTTAGTGGTTGGCAAAAAAAAAAAAAAAAAAACTAGAATAAATATTAGGCTTTAACCCTTTAGTGTTTAAACCGGCCATATCCGGCCAAAAATATTCAAACTGGCCAGATCTGGTCTCATACCAACCCTACAATATCATTTTAAAAATTAACAGCTACCTCATCAAAATCTCATAGCTACAAGATAATGCATGATTAGTTCTAAACAATGTGGATAAAAAAGGATTAATTTTGGTAGAATAATGTGAACACTAAAGGGTTAAAAACAAAATTACTAAGGTTGATTTGTTCAACTGAACGTTTCAAGGTGGTGCTGCAGCATGTCTGTAGTCTTCTGATTAAACCAAGTAAAAAATATAGAAGAGATGCTGTCAGAAAATTGGTTCTGAATTTGGTAGTTGTTATCCCTGTTTGCTTTTGGCTTTGGCAGTTAATCATTGCCTGGTTTATTTCTTTATCTCTAAAACTGATTCCCAGTGGATTGCTATGATTGTGTGTTGTTTAACCTTTTAACATTCAGATACTATAGAATGTAATATTTATTTATTTGCATTGCTTTGAATGAATCATCATCACTGCCTTGTTTCTCTGAGATTTTGATGATGTGATTGCTTATTCTTTGGAATAACATTGTAGCATAGGTGTGAGGGACCAGATCTAGCTGGTTTAAAAGACAAAGGGTTAAATGAAGATTATTGCTAGAAATAGCAGCAACTACACTCAGAATATAATAGCTTTTCTAGCAGAGATTTGGTTGAGGATAGAATCTTTTGTGACTAGAAAGTGTTTGAGTTGTAGTTTTGGCATCCTGGAGACTGAGCTTCATCAATTTGCACAGGCTCTAAAGTTCCTACCATTTTTTCTATTTAGTTAAAGGAAACAATATGAGTAAATTTCACAATACATGTAGAACCAATCACTTATGGATTGAGTACCTCTAACAGTTAACTGATGCATCTTATTATAAGAGGCATCTTGAATGAAACAAAATTAATTCTAAAAGATTGCAATAGATTTTGTTACTTAAATCAGTATAATAGAGAAAACCTAAAGTAATTACCCTTTATGTTGTAGATCACACCCAAGTAGCACTGCATATTCTATGTATCTATGTCCTTGATGAGGGTTTGATCCTAGTGATATATCTGTTCCTATCCTAAGTCATTATGATGTTATTGAAACTAACCCCAGCTCTCCGAGTAATCTTTTTACTCCTGACGAGTATAGTTTTTCTGAATGACTGCCTTGTTTCTCTTAGATTTTGATGATATGATTGCTTATTTTTTTTAGAATAACATTGTAGCATAGGTGTGAGGGGCCAAATCTAGCTGATTTTGAACATAAAACAGGTTTAATATTATGGCTGGTTTAAAAGACAAAGGGTTAAATGAAGATTATAGCTAGAAATGGCAGCAACTACATACTGCTTCAGTTGTATTTTTGGCATCCTGGTGACTGAGCTTCATCAATTTGCTCAGGCTCTAAAGTTCCTACCATTTTTTCCATGATAGTTAAAGGAAACAATATGAATAAATTTCACGATACATGTAGAACCAATCACTTATGGATTCAGTACCTATAACAGTTAACTGATGCATCTTGAATAGTACAAGAAAAAAATTCTAAAATTTGACACAGAAAGGTAGCAATGGCACGTAACAAGCACCATCCGTTCGTGGCCGTCTGCCAGCTCCGTCTGGCACGTAAAAAGCACCCACTACACTCATGGAGTGGTTGGCGTTAGGAAGGGCATCCAGCCGTAGAAACACTGCCGGATCAGACTGGGCCTGAAGCAGCCTTCTGGCTTCCCAGACCCCAGTTGAACTGTCCAACCCATGCTAGCATGGAAAGCGGACGCTAAACGATGATGATGATATCGACCCCAGTGCATCACTGGTACTTAATTTATCGACCCCGAAAGGATGAAAGGCAAAGTCGACCTCGGCGGAATTTGAACTCAGAACGCAGCGGCGGACGAAATACCACAAAGCATTTCACCGGGCATGTTAACGTTTCTGCCAGCTCGCCACCTTATTACCACTACTATTACCACTGATGCTGCTGTTACTATGGAATGAGATGATTGGATTCAGCTGTTTGGATGCTGATGATGTAGCATGGCTGACTGGATGTTCAGCATGTTTTGGGCACTGGAAGCAAATGTACATCCAAGGGAGTAGAAATATACACATACAGATTGAGAGGGGTAGAGGAGAGAGAGATTAAAATTCCTTAACCCTCTTGTTACTGTATTTATTTTGAAATGCTCTGTGTTTCTTTTAATTACTTTAAATATAACAAAGAATTTAGTAAAATTACTTAGTTATCATTCAGCTAGTGTTAGGAACATAAATTGTGACTAAGATTTGGTGGAAGATTTTAATTCAAAACTTATGGAAACAAGACATTTGTACTACAGAGCCACAGACAGTTTCAGCCATTTGAGATGTTCTGGGTTTCTTTCAATTAATTTTAAATATAACAAAGAATTTAGTAAAATTACTTAGTTATCATTCAGCTAGTGTTAGGAACATAAATTGTGACTAAGATTTGGTGGAAGATTTTAATTCAAAACTTATGGAAACAAGACATTTGTACTACAGAGCCACAGACAGTTTCAGCCATTTGAGATGTTCTGGGTTTCTTTCAATTAATTTTAAATATAACAAAGAATTTAGTAAAATTACTTAGTTATCATTCAGCTAGTGTTAGGAACATAAATTGTGACTAAGATTTGGTGGAAGATTTTAATTCAAAACTTATGAAAAGATATTTGTACTACAGAGCCAGAGGCAGTTTCAACTGGGTTGGTAACGAAAGGGTTAAACACATCTCTACATTTGGGCAGATGCACATTTGAAGCAATTGGAAGGGTGTGGTTTGAAGGAAATTTAGGCTATTATTTCTAGCATATAGAGAGACCACATTTGAGGTCTCCTCTTATGTCTTCTACTGATTCTTAACCCTTTTGTTCCCATATTTCTGTTGAGATGCTTTATGTTTCTTTCAATTATTTTAAGTATAACAAAGAATTTAGTAAAATAACTTAGTTATCATTAAGCTGGTGTTAGGAACATAAATTGTGACTAAGGTTTGGTGGAAGATTTTAATTCAAAACTTATGAAAACAAGACATTTGAACTACAGAGCCAGAGGCGGTTTCAGCCAGGTTGGTAACGAAAGGGTTAATTGAATACAAGTGATATAAACACTTTCTCTTCATACACATATGCTCACAGACAGAAAGAGGAAAGGAGAGAAACATTAAAACGTCTGATGTCAACTAAGTCAGCATCGAATCAATGGTGCCAAAACAGATGCATCAAAATGTTTCATGGCTGTGCCAATATGTCTCCTAGCCCAAGGTGGGTGAGCTGGCAGAAACATTAGCACGCTGGGCGAGATGCTTAGTGGTATTTCGTCTGTCTTTACGTTCTGAGATCAAATTCTGCTGAGGTCGATTTTGCCTTTCATCCTTTCAGGGTCAATAAATTAAGTACTAGTTGTGTACTACGGTTATCTAATCGATTTACTCCCCTCCCTAAAAAAAAATTTCAGGCCTTGTGCCTAGAGTAGAAAAAAAAAAAATCTCCTAGCCCTACTGTTAACTTTTTCTTTCTATTGTACCTCATGATCTAGGTCTGGACAGTGTGGTCATTCACACCGTCTGCTTAAACCTTTTGTTACTATATTTCTATGGAGATCTGCTGTTTTTGTTTTAATTAATTTTGGAAATAATGAAGAATTTAATCTGGCCGAAATATTCTACCTGTTTTACGTTAAAACTGCCCAAATTCAAACTCTCACACCTATCCTACAATGCCATTCTAAAAATATAGAAACATGCCATTGAAATCTCAAAGTTACAAGATGTGTGATTAATTCAAAACAATGTGGATAGACAAGCAGTAATGCATGCCATGTAAAAAGCAGCCAGTACAGTCGGTAAAGGGGTTTGCATTAGGAAGGGCATCCAGCTGTATTGCATGCTGTGTATTTTTAGGGTTAGCCACATTTAGGTGGCAAATATACTTCATGATGTCATGCAGCTACTGTTTATACCTTGTTCAGAGATTTATTATTGCTTATATATTTATCTTTTTCTTTTAAACAGAAAACATAATCAACAAAAACCTAAAAAAAAGAAAATCGACAAAAGTGATATAATTGTTCGAGATGCGTAAGTAATTCTTCTGTGCTGTTCATAATTTTTTTTTTATTCAAAAATCTATATATATAAAGCTGAGGTTGTCTGTGTGTGTGTGGCAGGTTTGGTAGCCTTCAACTAACACTATCTCCTCCGAGACCCTGCGGCGCAAGTTGACCAAAATTGAGAGTATGATAGAAGAAGGCTTGCTCTTCAAATCAGACCATGTTAACACCAAAAATTATTTACATCAAAAAGGTGCTTTTTTTTTCTATGAAAATCCCTATTTTTACGATTTTTTTTACTGCTGTGTCACCATTTTTCGGTGTATTTCAACCAGAAAAATGTTTACTTAAAGTGAATAACAAGCTAAATAATGCAAAATTTTTACTTCCAATTCTAAAGGGTCGAAACAAACCTGAGCAACGCTGGGTGATACTGCTAGTTCAGTTCATAAAATGTGTACATGTTGCGTAACTAGAGAGAGACGTCATGTATGTTTGTCACATGGCACAGAGATGTCTGGCTAGCAAACACCCATATGCTCAACAGTAGGGGCATGGCTAAACCAGGAGTCAGCAACAAGTGGACACCGTGGCCCACAAGCGATGCTCCAGTTCGCTCAGCTGTAGAAATGAGTTGCGATGTCACAGGTGCCAAGCTGTATCGGCCCCTTTGCCTTTCCCTTGGGTAACAGTGTCATGGAGAAGGGAGGCTGGGACACATGGGCGACTGCTAGTCTTCCATAAACAACCTTACCTGAACTTGTATCTCAGAGACGAACTTTCTAGGTGCAATCCCATGGTAATTCATGACCAAAGGGGATCTTTACCCTTGATATGTATATATATATATTTTGGATGGCGCTTGCAGAAGAAGAAAGCTGAAGTCAGGAAGGTAGATCTCAAGAAGAAATGACGAAATACTGAGATGACTGGTGATTCACACTGCTTGAGAAGACCTGTCCACTTTACCAAAAATGCTGTTCTAAAAGCATTCTGTGTATGCTTGCAGTCCATTCTTCCCTCTCAACCCCGCCCTTCGCATCACTTCTCTGTCTAATGCAAATGACAGCTGTAATTCGTTGGTAATTTCATGGGTTGGACGATTTGACTGAGGGCTGGTGAACCAGATGGCTGCACCAGGCTTCAATCTTGATCTGGCAGTTTCTACAGCTGGATGTCCTTCCTAACACCAACCACTGTGAGAGTGTAGTGGGTGCTTTTATGTGCCACCGGTACTAGCAACAACCTTGCTTGAATATGTATATATTATAAATGAATAAAATAGATTTTAAAACAATGATGATAATATGTATTTGTCCCTATGTATGAAATCATTTAATCTTTTTCTCTTTTGCAGACCACAGACCTCTTCTGCATTATTTTTCACTTACAACACCCAGTTGGGTCCACCCTATCGGGTTCTGCTAGACACAAATTTCATACATTTCTCAGTCAAGAACAAAGTGGACCTTTTCAAAGGTCTCATGGATTGTCTTTATGCTAAATGTAAGTTTTTTTTTTCTTTCTTTGTATTATTCATATATTTACATTTGCTTTGCAACCATGTGGTTTAGGGTTCAGTTCTAGTGTAAAGCACCTTCGCAGAATCCAGTGGCTTTGTGGTAAGAAGCCTGCTTCCCAACCACATGGTTCTAGGTTCAGTCCCACTGCATGGCACCTTAGGCAAGAAATTTCTAGGTCTTCATGCATATTCATAAATGTTGGTAACTGGATGGTCATTCACTCTCCTGGGTTCACCTGCCCTTTGTTGGGTTTGTTTTTTTCATCCCACCCTACTCACCAAATAGGCTTGGAAGTAGTTGAGGGTTAGCTGCAGGAAGTGCATCCTGCTGTAGAAAATCTGCCTTGGTGAACTCTGGCCAGTTCATGCTGGTATGGAAAAGCAAACATCAAAACAATGATTATTTCTTTTCCATTTTGTTGCACAATGCGTCTCCATCTTTCCTTACAGCCATGTAACTTGAACTCACATCCCTGTGATTACATGTCAAGTGCTTTACCTTAAGCATCTTACGAACCACATGGTTCTGGGTTCTGCGTGGCACCTTGGGCAAGTGTCTTCTACTATAGCCTCGGGCCGACCAAGTGAGTGGATTTGGTAGATGGAAACTGTGTGTGTATGTTTGTGTGTCTGTGTTTGTCCCCCCAACATCGCTTGACAACCGATGCTGGTGTGGTTACATCCTTGTAACTTAGTGTTTTGGCAAGAGACTGATTGAATAAGTACTAGGCCTCCAAAGAATAAGTCCTGGGGTCGATTTGCTCGAAGGCAGTGCTCCAGCATGGCCACAGTCAAATAACTGAAACAAGTAAAAGAGTATGTTATCCTTTTTGGCTGCTGTATAAAATTAGATAGTACTTAGGCGCAGGAGTGGCTGTGTGGTACGTAGCTTGCTTCCCAACCACATGGTTCCGGGTTCAGTCCCACTGCGTGACACCTTGGGCAAGTGTCTTCTACTATAGCCTCGGGCTGACCAAAGCCTTGTGAGTGGATTTGGTAGATGGAAACTGAAAGAAGCCCATCATATATATATATATGTGTGTGTGTGTGTGTTTGTCCCCCCAACATTGATTGACAACTGATGCTGGTGTGTTTACATCCATGTAACTTAGCGGTTCGGCAAAAGAGATTGATAGAATAAGTACTAGGCCTCCAAAGAATAAGTCCTGGGGTTGATTTGCTCGGTTAAAGGTGGTGCTCCAGCATGGCCATAGTCAAATGACTGAAACAAGTAAGAGAGTATGTTATCCTTTTTGGCTGCTGTATAAAATTAGATAGTACTTGTCTTGCTGGTTTTTGGTGACCTCATAGATAAACACCTGATCTTTCCTTTTTTACAGGTATACCATATGTGACAGATTGTGTGTTTGGAGAATTAGAAAAACTTGGCAGCAAATTCAGAGTTGCCTTAAAGTAAGACCTTTACCTTTTTTCTGTCTGTTTCGTTTAATAATTAATATTGTGTGTTGACTGGCCTTTAAAATATTGGGTTGTCTGGAAAGTTGGTGCTATTTTTAAAGGAAAGAAAAATGTCAATAAATACTTGCCATTACATTTTTAATCAACTCAATATGAACCATTTCGTTGCACAATGTGTCTCCATCTTTCCTTACAGCCATGTAACTTGAACTCACATCCCTGTGATTACATGTCAAGTACTTTACCTTAAGCATCTTATAAAGCTAGATTTATAAATCTTAAAAATTGCAGAACAGTTCGTTAGTGGGCAATTTGAGAATAAATTATTTCCATATCTTTCAATATATCTCGATGTTTCTAAAGCAAACTTTGTTTGTTTATTTTCATCGTAACTTGAATCTGATTTATTATTGTTACTTATTTTCCCATTTCAGAATCCTAAAAGATTCCCGCATTGAACGGTTGTCATGTCTCCACAAAGGTACCTACGCTGATGACTGTTTGGTACAACACGTGACTCAGGTGATTATTATTATTATTATTATTATTATTATTATTATTAAAAAGATGGCGAACTGGTTGAATTGTTAACATGCTGGGGAAGATGTTTATCTGCATTTCATCTGTTTTTACATTCTCAGTTCAGATATCACCAAGGTTCAGTTTTCTATTTAAGAGATGAGGAATTATGCACATTATTTGCATTATTTACAATTGATGGATATTGGTCCTCATCTTGTTTGTTTTTAACACAACATTTCGGCTGATATACCTTCCAGCCTTCAGCAGGTGTCTTGGGGAAATTTTCAAACAATAAGGTATTTTTCAATATTGTTATTATTCAGGTCACTGCCTGGGATCGAACTCGGAAGTTTGGGTTTAGTAGCCCACGCTCTTAACCACTATGCCATTTACCTTTCATCATTTTGGGGTCGATAAATTAAGTACCAGTGAAACACTGGGGTTGATGTAATTGACTGGTCCCCTCACCCAAATTTTAGGCTGTGTACCTGTAGTGGAAGAAATTACTATTACTATTAAAAAGGTGGTGAGCTGGTTGAATTGTTATCAGGCTGAGTAAGATGCTTAACTGCATTTTGTCTGTCTTTATGTTCTGAGTTCAAATTCTGCTGAGGTTGACTTACCTTTCATCCTTTCGGGGCTGATAAATTAAACTTATTCCTGTCTTATGACTGTTGAAACTGTGGAATAAATGTGGTGCCAACAATTCCATGCTTCGCTTATTTAAATTCTGTGACTTTGCAAGTAACTTACTTGGTGATCCTTAAAGAGCATCTGGTCCACATTGTAAAGTGGCTGGCATTTGGAAGGGCATCCAGCTGTAAAAACCTTGCCAAAGCAGTTACAGAACAAAATCTGTAGTGTTTAGAGAAAAACATCATGATATTCAATTTATTTCATTTTCTAAATTCATTTTGCCTTTTGTCACTTTTCTGGTGTGAAAATAATTGAAATTGGCCATGATGTTTCTCAGTATCATTAGAGGCTTGGGATTGAAAACCAATAAAGGAAGAATCAAAGAATAATGTTGCATAGCTTTCATGTGCATTTTTTTTCTTCTTTCTGTATTCTCAGCACAAATGTTATATTGTTGGTACATGTGATAAAGACTTAAAACGGCGCATTCGCAAAATCCCTGGAGTTCCTATAATGTTCTTGCGGAAAGGAGGGTGAGTATTATTTGGCTTTGCAAATTATCATTATTATTATTATTATTATTATTATTATTATTATTATTATGGCAGTCAGCTGGCAGAATCATTAGCTCACTGGAAAAAATGCTTAGCTGTGTTGCTACGAGGTCGACTTTGCCATTCATCCTTTCGGGGTCAATAAATTAAGTGCTAATGAAACACTGATGTCAATGTGATTGACCAGTTTCCTCCTCCCAAATTTCAGGCCTTGTGCCTATAATAGAATGGATTATTATTATTATTATTATTATTATTATTATTGAAATGTGGCAAGCTGGGAGAATCATTAGCAGGCTGGGTGAAATGCTTTATGGTATTTCGTCTGCCGCTCTGCTCTGAGTTCAAATTCCTTTCGTCCTTTTGGGGTCAATAAATTAAGTACCCGTGAAACACTGGAGTCGATGTAATCAACTACTCCCCTCCCCACAAATTTCAGGCCTTGTGCCTTCAGTAGAAAAGATTATTATTATTATTGTGGCACGTAAAAAGCACCCACTACACTCTCGGAGTGGTTGGCGTTAGGAAGGGCATCGAACTGTAGGAACTCTGCCAGATCAAGATTGGAGCTTGGTGCTGCCATCTGGTTCGCCAGCCCTCAGTCAAAGTCGTCCAACCCATGCTAGCATGGAAAGCGGACGTTAAACGATGATGATGATGATTATCATTATTAAGATGGCATACTAGCAGAACTGTTAGCACATCAGACGAAATGCCACTAAGCATTTTGTCTGTCTTCACATTCTGCGTTCAAATTCCACTGAGGCTGACTTTACTTTTCGTCCTATTGGGGTCAATAAAATAAGTACCAGCTGAGTACGAGGGTTGATGCTATCGTCTACCCCACCCAATTTCGGGCCTTGTGTTTATAGTAGAAAAGATCATTATTGTTATTATTATCTCCACCTTAGCAAAGACGGAGGTATTGTTTTCAGTCATGTTTGTTTGTTTGTCCCTGGACAAGATATCTCAAGAACCGCTGAATGGATTTGGATGAAACTTTCAGGGATGTTTGGCCTCATGACTGGTATAAACTGATTAGATTTTTGTATTGATCCGGTTTTGAACACGGATTCTGGATTATTTGTTATATTTACTTTACATGAAGTATTACAATCTTACATTGACTTTCAAATCTTTCTCTGATTATCTCCCTTGAAAGCATGCTCATGGTTTCCACTTAAGTTATGACGGTGTTGCTGTTTCCAAAGTTTTATTTTCATTTCTCTACTTGCGTCTCTATCTTAGTAGAAACTAACAGATATAGAAATCAAACGGCAGTACTGCCATAGAGAAAGAGTTGAGGTACCAAAAATAAGGGCCATAAATCGCTTCAATATTAATATTTTTCATGTTAATTCAAATAATTTTGGAAAGGATTTAAATAAAAGGACCAACTCATCCGACACCCACCAATAAAATGTGCTTGAAATTAGGCAAAAGTCACTAATTTTCACTAAACGTATTTATAAGCTGATGGCACGTAAAAAGCACCAACCAATCGTGGCCATTGACAGCCTCCCCTGGCACCTAAAAAGCACCATCCGTATGTGGCCGTTGCCAGCGCTGCCTTGACTGGCTTCCATGCCGGTGGCACGTAAAAAGCACCAACCGATCGTGGCTGCTGCTAGCCTCCCCTGGCACCTAAAAAGCATCCATCCATATGTGGCTGATGCCAGTGCCGCCTTGATTGGCTTCCATGCCGGTGGCATGTAAAAAGCACCAACCATTCATGGCCACTGCCAGTACCCCCTGGCCTCCCAGACCCCAGTTGAACCATTCAACCCATGCCAGCATGGAAAACAGACGTTAAATGATGATGATGATGATACTCTCAGTTTTTAATCTTATTAACTGAACGATTTTTTTTGTTATTTTCTTTCTATATTTTTCAGATATTCAATAGAAAGAATGCCAGATGCCTACGGAGCTCCACGGGTTTGAAAGACTGGGTGGTGAGTGCGAGAGAGCGGCTTTATTATTGTTAATAAATAATGTTTATAAACAACACCATGTATTCTCATGTTTTCTCTCCTCAATGTTTCGTCTGTCTGCATAACATCATACATTACCTATTTCTTTATTACCCACAAGGGGCTAAACACAGAGAGGACAAACAAATGGATTAAGTCGATTATATCGACCCCAGTGCATAATCATCATCATCGTTTAATGTCCGCTTTCCATGCTAGCATGGGTTGGATGATTTTGACTGAGGGCTGGCGAACCAGATGGCTGCACCAGGCTCCAGTCTTGATCTGGCAGAGTTTCTACAGCTGGATGCCCTTCCTAACGCCAACCACTCCGAGAGTGTAGTGGGTGCTTTTACGTGCCACTGGCACGGGGGCCAGTCAGGCGGTAACTGGTACTTATTTAATCGACCCCGAAAGGATGAAAGGCAAAGTCGACCTCGGCGGAATTTGAACTCAGAACGTAACAGCAGACGAAATACGGCTACACATTTTACCCGGCGTGCTAACATTCCTGCCAGCTCGCCACCTTAATATCATTGTACATTACCATTAATGAAGTTCTGATCATAAACCCTTTAGCATTCAGATTACTCTGTCAAATGCTCTGCTTACTTATTCACATTGCTTTGGATTAACCATGCATTATCTTGTAGCTAAGACATTTTCACGATGTGATTATTTAGTTTTAGAAAGACAATGTCGGTTAGGTGTGAGAGGCTACATCTGGCCACTTTTAACATAAAACTGGTAGAATATTTAGGCCGGATATGGCCGGTTTGAATGCTAAATGGTTAAACTAAGCTGCTAGACACAGAAATCTGAGTTCAAGTTGTGCCAAGAAGGTATTAGTTCTGGGGTCATTATTTGTCTGCCAACCGACTTCTCACGGTAGATTTCTTTATATCCTCTCGGTTCTACATCAAACACAGGTCACTGACATATGTCTTCCTGTCTTCTGTAATCATTCCTATGTATCTTGTTTGTTTTCAAAGTTGCCGAAATGATCTTGGATCTCCTGGTTTCCAAGAAATTAGGGTCATCGCTGCATCATTAAACAGCTCTGAGTGCTACTCCTTTGTACTGGACATTGTGCTCATCATGATCCTGAAATCAACTGGCACTTTGGCCTACCTCTAAGGACTTTGACAGAGAATGGGACCATTCTCCGAAGTAGAGAATCCATCTCCCCCTCTTGAAATAAGCCTGATCTACTTTCTGTATATATGTATGTGTGTGTGTGTGTATATATATATACATATATATATAAGCACAGGCGTGGTTGTGTGGTAAGTAGTCGCTTACGTGCATGCGCCAGTTTATTCGCTGTGTTGATTTTTGATGAGACGGACGGAATATTTTGAGCTGCTTCACTGCGGTTTGTTGGTGAGTGTTGTACCAGTGGAAAGGAATGTATTCGGATCTTAGCGAGTATGAACTATCCCCAGCAGAGGAGGAGCTCGTTAAGGCGGTAAACAGAATGGACGAGCATTTGGAAAGAGTAAAGAGTTTTGCTAAGGCGGCAGAGGTAAAGAAAAGGGAAGTGGACCTAACCGGACTGAAGGAGCTGAGTAAGATGACACAGAAGGTGGTCAGTGATGTAAAGTTATTACCCCCGAAAAGGGTTATGGTAAATATGGAAAAGAAGACCATTGCCTACAAAGTGCACTCAGTAGAGAGTAGGAAGGTGGAGCGGATGGAGATGGAAAAAGTAGAAAAAGCTCTGAAGGGGCTTTTGAAGAAGTAAAATATATAGCAAAAGGAAACGGATATGGGACAGTGGTTGTCCAGATTAGGACAGCAGAGGAGGCAAAGTGGCTGGCAAGTACAACTGTAAAAACTGAGGAACTAGTACTTCTACCCACGTACCTTGGAAGAAAGACTTCTAAGGTGAGGGTAGAAGGAATTCCACCTGATATAGAAGTGGCTTAGGTTGCGGCAGCTGTCCTCCAAGCCACAGAGATGGAGGAAGGAGACTATAAAGGAAAAATATTGGAAATTATCATATAAGCGAAGGCGAAGCAACTAGAAAATTTGGGAGAAATAGTATTGAGAGTATGGGTAGAGGGCAGAATTCTGCGATGCTTTAAATGTGGCCAAAAAGGCCACATTAGAGCACACTACCCTCTACAGAAGAAAACAATAGATGAAACAACAGATGAACCAGTTGTGGAGATGGCGGAGAAAAAAGAGGAAGAAAAGAAAGACGGACAAAAGGAGGAAGAATGGATAGTAACAGAGTAGAAGGAAGAAAAGAAAGAACACTAAGTGTGATGTGGTACCCCAGTCCAACTCCATCCCACCCGCCCTATACAGACACCAGATCCACCCACTCCCTTTTCCCACAAGAAAAAAGAGCAGACACCACAGAATTTAGAAGACCCCTCCCCCAGTGAAAAAAGGTTACGGAAGAATCTTGTCATTGAGCAATAGTGAGAGTGGAAATAGAAGGACTAGACCAGAGACTAAAGACGAATTAGGACTCAGAGGCAGCGAGTGGTGTTACTCAGTGTAGGGTGAGTAGCAATCTCTTCATATTTTCATTTTTTAGATGTCATGCATGTTATCATAACCTTAATATATTTTCTCATGTTCCTTTTCAATTGTTATATGTCCCCACATGTTTTGTAGTGTCCCCTCTATAGGATGCCTTTATGGCAATTTAAAAGAAATAAAGTAGCTTACTTCTCAACCACATGGTTCCGGGTTCAGTCCCACTGTGTGGCACCTTGGGCAAGTGTTTTCTACTGTAGCCTCTGGCCGACTAAAGCTTTGTGAGGGGATTTGGTAGACGGAAACTGAAAGAAGCCCATCGTATATATATATACATATATATATATGTGTGTGTTTATTTGTCTACCCACCATTGCTTGACAAAACCGATCTTGGTGTGTTTACGTCCCCATAACTTAGCTGTTCGACTAAAGAGACCAGTGAAATAGGTACTAGGCTTACTAAGAATAAGTCCTGGGGTCGATTTGTTCGACTAAAGGCAGTGCTCCAGCATAGCCATAGTCAGATTACTGAAACAAGTAAAAGAAAAAGAAAAAATATATTCTATTTGTTTCAGTCATTTGACTGTGGCCATGCTGGTGCACCACCTTTAGTTGATCAAATCGACCCCGGGACTTATTCTTTGTAAGCCCAGTACCTATTCTATTGGTCTCTCTTGCTGAACCACTAGGTGACGGAGACGTAAACAGACCAACATCGGTTTTCAAGCGATGTTGGTGGGGACAAACGCAGACACACAAACATATACATGCACACACACACAAACACTATATATATATATGATGGGATTCTTTCAGTTTCTGTCTCTCAAATCCACTCATAAGGGTTTGTTCGGCCCAAGGCTATAACAGAAGACACTTGCCCAAGGTGCCACGCAATGGGACTGAACCCGGAACTATGTGGCTGGTAAGCAAGCTACTTACCACACAGCCACTCCTGCACCTATATATATATTTATATATACAGGTTGAGACACAGTTACTCTAACGCATCTGCCTGATCAGGGCATCTCGGGGCTAAATAACAATATCAGTAAAAAACCAAAAAGAAATACAAAAAAGCAACAACAAAACAAAAGTAGAGGAATTAGTTTTTTTATTTCTTTATCTTTTTTTTTTGTTTTGTGTCTCTTAATCCATAATTATAATTATTTAATTTATTTAATTTAAATTTCTTTTTTTTTTTTTAAATTCTTTTCAATTAGCGCAAGGTTATTTAAGTAAGGGAGGAGAGGAGCAAAGTTCACGGAGGGGCAGCGGGGCAGGGAAAGAGCGTGAGGGGGGAAAGAAATAGTGATGGCATGACTGAATGAGCAACGTTAGATAAATAGTAAGATTATTATTATTATTATTATTTTTATGTATGTATGTGTGTGTGTGTGTGTGTGTGTGTGTTTTAAAATTTGTGGAAACAAATTGAGTGGAAATGATAACAGCAGAAAATAGATAAATATATATATACACACATACATATACACACATATACATGTACTTATATTGTCATCGTCATCATTGTCATTTAACATCCATATTCCATGCTGTCATGGGTTAGATGCATACATATATATTATGGTTATAGCAGTATGGATGTGTTTATAAGTACGCATAAACCTCCTCTGTGTATATATATGTTTGTTTGAGTATATACATACATATAGAAATATCTATAGAGTCACATACTCACAAACCCATACATAGACACTTGTGTATGTACATATGTATGTATATACCGTATTTTATTGTGTATAAGGGACTGTTTTTCTGTCAAAAATTAGGTTCAAAAAGTGGGAGTTTCTTATACATGGATAGTATTACAATCCCTTACAAAACCGTTTTTTCTAAATTTTAACCCCCCAAATTAGGGGGTTCCTCATATACATTAAAATACAATATATAACACATACACACATATATATATAATTAAAGCTTATTCAGATACTTGTGTGTATATAGAAATAAGTGTGAATCTGTGTATGTATGTATGTGTGTGTGTATATATATATATATATGCATATGAGGCTGATGAATGTATGTAGATTCGTCGTATTATCATTCATATCAATACAGGTGTATAATTCAATATCTATATATATGTCATTACACCTATACATAAATGCATGGATAAATGTCTACACTCTTGGATTTTCTATGTATACATACCATCATTCAATCATTTGTATGCATTTCTTTCTATAACAACACAAGTGTAATGTGTGTGTATATATATATACACACACACACACGAAGCCATACAGGCCTCATTTCTAGTTATATATATATATATATATATATATATACATATATATACACACACACACATATGCACACATATAGTTATATATTCTTTTACATTATATATATTGAATTGTACTGTTGGCTGTACAAGTGTCCATGTGACTGTATGTATGTATATATATACACATGCAGACTGTTACCAATGAAATATTAACTGCTTGTATATTAAAATTTAATTTTAACAAATAGCTACGGAGTCTCAATATCGTATACCTGTTTATCTCTTTCTATGCATATACGTAGATGAAGAGCTTATTTTCAAAACCAGAATAAGTGCATATTTGGTTGTTTCATGATAATCATTAAAACACAATTTGCAAGCTGCTGGCTTCATGCACGTGAAATGTTTTGCAGTCAAACTGGGATGGATGCCATGGAGACAGGAGGCGAGTCTTAGTCTTCCAATCAAAAGTCATTCCGATGCCTGTATCTGGTTTTGAAATTAAGTTCTTCATTATGTTCATATATGTATATAAGTGAGGGCGCGTGGCTTAGTGGTTAGGGCATTCGGCTCATGATCGTAAGGTTGTGAGTTCCATTCCCGGCGACGCGTTGTGTCCTTGAGCAAGACACTTTATTTCACGTTGCTCCAGTCCACTCAGCTGGCAAAAATGAGTTGTACTTGTATTTCAAAGGGTCAGCCTTGTCACTCTCTGTGTCACGCTGATTATCCCCGAGAACTACGTTAAGGGTACACGCGTCTGTGGAATGCTCAGCTATTTGCATGTTAATTTCATGAGCAGGCTGTTCCGTTGATCGTATCAGCTGGGACCCTCGTCGTCGTAACCGGCGGAGTCTTTTTTTTAAGATGTATATATAGTCTTTTATTCTTTTCACTATGGCCATGCTTGAGCACTCCCTTTAGTTGAACAAATCGACCCCAGGACTTATTCTTCATAAGCCTAGTACTTATTCTATCAGTCTCTTTTGCTGAACTGCTAAGTTATGGGGATGTAAACACACCGACATCAGTTGTCAAGCAATGGTGGGGAGACAAACACAGACACATAAATATATACACACATATATACATACATACACACACACACACACACACATATATATATATATATATATATACACACACACATATGTGACGGGCTTCTTTCAGTTTCCATCTGCCAAATCCACTGACAAGGCTTTGGTCAGCCCGAGGCTATAGTAGAAGACACTTGCCCAAGGTGCCACGCAGTGGGACTGAACCCAGAACTATGTGGTTCGTAAGCAAGCTACTTACCACACAGCCACTCCTATATACATACATATATGTATGTATGTATATATGGAATTGATTTTATAAAGAGGAAAGCATTAACACACAAACAGACATGTATGCACGTTGGTGAGTGTGTGTATTTATTATAGATATGTATTACTAATGAAGGAATGGCAACTGAAGGGTATGTGGTGGGGGTGTATGAAGTTGAGATGGCGTTGGTTTCAAGGATGAGTAGTGAAGGTTTGTAGGTAAGTGGTTTGAGCATTCAATTCAAGACCATTAGGGTCTGAGTTCGATTCCTAACTGCATGTTATGTCCTTGAGCAAGACACTTTATTTCACTTTGCTCCGGTCCACTCAGCTGACAAAAATGAGTAGTACCAGTAATTCAAACAGGACCAGCCTTGCCACATTGTGTTGCACCGAATCTCTCTGAGAACTACCTTAAGGGTTACGTATGTTGGGAGGAGTACGTTGGTCATTTAAACTGACCCCAGTAATTTAACTGGTGCTTTAGTTTATCAACACCTGTAAGGATGAAAGGCAAAGTCGACTTTGGCAGGATTTGAACTCGGAACATAAAGGGGACATGTCTCAGTAAATCTGTGGCATCATATCTGATGCTTTTTCAGCTTCTGCTTCTTCACCAGGGGTGGGCAGGCAAGGATTAAGTCGATTACATCAACCCCAGAGCTTAACTGGTAGTCAACCACAAAAGGATAAAAGGCAAAGTCAACCTCAGCAGAATATGAACTCAAAACATAAAGATGTGCTAATGATTCTGCAAGCTTGCTACCTTCTGGTGCACTAATTAATAGCTTCTAACGAAGACAATAGTCTTCAGATGATTTTGAAGTCAAGTGGATTACATTGCTCCCCAATACTACAGTGGTACTTATTTCAAGCGATAAAGGATGAAAGACAAAGTTTAACCCTTTTGGTAGCAACCCGGCTGAAACCCCCACTGGTTCTGTAGTACAAATGTCTTGTTTTCAAAAGTTCTGAATTAAAATCTTCCACCAAACCTTAGTCGCAATTTATGTTCCTAACACTAGCTTAATGATAACTAAGTTATTTTACTAAATGCTTTGTTATATTTAAAGTAACTGAAAGAAACACAGAGCATCTTAAAAGAAATACTGTAATGAAAGGGTTAACTTGTCTGGATTTTAACACAGAATATAAAATATTGTCCGTAAAAGACATTTTGACTGATAGATTACCAATTCTGCTTATTCCACTGCCTTTATGGTGATTTCTTACCTGAAAAGAAGGCCATACATTTGGGACAGGTACTCTTTTTTTTTTGTCTTTTAAATCGTGGTCAGAGTTTGACTGGTGCATATTTTACCGATCCTGGAAAGATTAAACAACATGGTCAATCTCACTAGGATTTGAACCTAAAAACATTTTGTCCATCCCTAATAGTAACAATGGTTTCAAACTCTTGGCACAACGCCTAAAGTTTTGGGAAAGGGGTGGGTGGCCCTAGTTGATTATAGTGACCCCAGTATTCAACTGGTACCTATTTTATTGACCCCCCCCCCAAAAAAAAAATACAGACAAGGGGCAAAGTTGACCTCAGCAGAATTTGAACTCAGCTTAATGATGGGTGAAATGTCACTAAGCATCTTGTCCAGTGTGCTAACAATTCTGCCAGCTTGCTGCCTTCAATAATAATAATAATCTCAAATTTTGGCACAATGCCATCAATTTAAGAGGAAGGGGTATTACCCAACGACATTACCTCGGTGGGACTTGAACTCAGAGTGTAGAGAGCCAGAAGAAATTTTGTCTGACACTCTAACTGTTCTGCCAGCAACAGTAAGAATGGATGACTGAATAATAATAAGTTTGTTTTGTAATGGTTAGGTCCTGGGTTCAATCCCACTCTGGTATATCTTGGGATGTGTTTTATCTCTTTTTTTTTCCCTATAGTTTTGGGGGTTTGTTGCTATAGAATGTGGGTCTACTTCAGTACCATCGTCCAGCGGGCCTAGTTACCGGCAACCAATGAGATCTTGTATTTTGCAATATTCCAAAATGTGCTAATTCTGCAAAAGATACACATACTTTCAGCTGAGTGGACAGCAACAAATTGAAGTTTCTTGACCAAAGAGACAATGCACTGCCCGGTCCAGTAATTGAAACCTCGACATTATGACCACGAGCCCAACAGTTTATCTATTAAGCCATGCACCTACTATTCTTTAGTATAATGGAACTATTTTTTTTTCACTAAAGGCAGTAGAGTGTGTTTAGAAGGAAATTTGGCTGTCATTTCTAGCAGGTTGAGCAGTCACATAGATGCTCTCCTGTTGATTTATAAACAGTATATTAAGTGGGTGATAGCTTTAATTAAAACTCTAATTAAAAATTGTAAATACCTGTGCTGGTGGCATGTGAAACATTTGAGTGAGGTCATCACCAGTGCCGCTGGACTGGCTCCTGTGCAGGTGGCACATAAAAAGCACCATTTGGACGTGGCCGTTGCCAGTACCTATTTCTTTACTACCCACAAGGGGCTAAACACAGAGAGGGGACAAACAAGGACAGACACACGGATTAAGTCGATTATATCGACCCCAGTGCGTAACTGGTACTTATTTAATCGACCCCGAAAGGATGAAAGGCAAAGTCAACCTCGGCGGAATTTGAACTCAGAACGTAACGGCAGACGAATGGCCCTCGTGCCGGTGGCACATAGAAGCACCCACTACACTCTCGGAGTGGTTGGCGTTAGGAAGGACATCCAGCTGTAGAAACACTGCCAGATCAGATTGGAGCCTGGTGCAACCATCTGGTTCGCCAGTCCTCAGTCAAATCGTCCAACCCATGCTAGCATGGAAAGCGGGCGTTAAACGATGATGATTAATGATACATCGACTGTGTTTCTTTTGCAGATTTGTTTTTACTTTTTCATTTTAGCGTGCTGTTGTGGTTAAGAAGCTTTGCAATCACATGGCTTGCAGTTCAATCCCATCATGCAGCAACTTGGACAAGAGACTTCTACTATAATTCTAAGCTGACCGATAACTTGTGAGATTTCAGTAGACAAAACTGTGTGAAAGTTTGTCATATACATGCATGTATGTATGTGTGTGTATGTATGTATTTATATATGTATCTATGTATGTGTGTCTTTCTTTAGTTTTATCTCAAGATTTCTTGCCAATAGAGAAAGAACCAGTTTCTAACTCAGATCCAAGGCTCCTTCTTTGGAATTTCAACATCAACAACAGGGTATTTTTGTTTGTATGTATATGTGCAGACTTGTATGTTTTGTTTTATGTATGTATTCTCATGCATATAATTGCATATCTAGACATGCACATATATATCTAAATGATAAACTTCTGGAAAGTTTTACAGATTTTTACAGTTCCAGTGATGGATTGGATCTGTAGTCTTCGAATTAGCTTTCTCCTTCCTAGTTTTTAGAAGCCTAATTTGGGGGAGGTGGGGGATGAGTCGATTACATCGACCCCAGTGTACTTATCTTAATGCTCTCGGAAGGACGAAAGGTAAAGTTAACCTCAGCAGAATTTGAACTCAGGACATAGCGATTGGTGAAATACCGCTAAGCATTTCGTCCAGCATGCTAACGGTTCTGCCAACTCGCCGCCTTAATAATAATAATAATATTTTCTACTCTAGGCGCAACACCTGAAATTTTGTGAGGAGGTGGCAGTCGATTAGATCGACTCCTTGCCCCCCCCAGTACGCAACTGGTACTTATTTTATCGACCCCGAAAGGATGAAAGGCAAAGCTGATGTCAGTGGAATTTGAACTCAGAACACAAAGACAGATGAAATACTACTAAGCATTTTGCCCAGCGTGCTAACAATTCTGCCAGCTTGCCACCTTAATAATAATAATAATATTTTCTACACTAGGCGCAAGACCCAAAATTTTGCGGGGCGGGTGGCAGTCGATTAGATCGATCCCCAGTATGCAACTGGTACTTAATTTATCGACCTTGAAAGGATGAAAGACAAAGTCAACCTTGGCAGAATTTGAACTCAGAACATAAAGACAGACGAAATACTACTAAGCATTTTGCCCAGCGTGCTAACGATTCTGCCAGCTTGCCACCTTAATAATAATAATGATAATAAAAGAAAAGACAGTTGTGATGATGATGCAGATGGATAGGAGAAAGAGGAGTGTAATGTGAGACGGAATTTGTTAGATAAAGATTAAAAAAATTAAAATTTCTGGATGTTTTCATTTATTTATTTATCTTATTTTTTTTTTCAAATTTTACATTTAACAACAACTAGAGTGGAGTTGGACTGGGAGAAAAGTATTGAGTGAGACTCATTGGTAGAATGGAATTAGAACTGGGGTGGAAAAAGTTGGGTGGTTGATAGATGTCATGGAAATGGATGAGATAGAGTGACACTTGAAAGTGTGGAGTGGAGATTAGTTTGGAGATGAGATGAGGTGGAATAGGGCCAGGCTTGTTGGAGTGTAGTAAAACTTGACTTAGAGCAGAATAGCGTCGAGTTTGGCTACTATTGAAGTTGAGGTGGATCAGAGCTGAACTTGGAGTGGAGTAGCACTCAAGTTGGTGTCGGTAGAAGATGGAATGGAGTTGGATGAGGTGGAAAAGGGCTAAGATTGAAATGGGGGTTACATGAGGGTTTCACTTTGAGCAGAATACAGTTTGGCAAAAGAGGAAGAATTAAATGGCGTGGAGTGGAGTTTAGACCTGTTTGCTTCGAGTTGAGTAAGACATAATAAACTGGTGGAGTGGAACTTGGTAAATGCTGAATTTGGAGTAAGGCCTAGAGGTAAGTGAGTTTGTCTAGTAATAAGTAATGGACATAATATATCAAGTTGAGTGGAACTTAGGTGGATGTAGACAAGGCAGTGGGGAGAGTGGAGGGGGACTCGCAGGGGAATGGTTCTGGCAGGATGGACGTAATTGGAATCGGTAGCGAATGAGGCAGGAATGAGAAATAAGATGGCAGGCAAGAGGCATTGATTGAAGTGAAAGAGACTGGTGGAAATGAGTTAATCAATTAATTAATTCTTATCGTTACTAGTGAAATGAGGTGTGGGTAAGATTCATAATGGAAATTGTATTTTCATGTATGTTCACGTGTGTATGTATAACATATCCTTTTGATATATGTGTGTGTGTGTTGTGTGTGTATTTATGTATATATATATATGTATGTATATATGTACATATGTATGAGTATGTATATTTATATATGTATATATGTGTGTATGTATATATGTATGTATATATGTGTGAGTATGTATATTTATATATGTGTGTATGTATATATGTATGTATATATATGTGTGTGTATGTATATGTATATATATATATGTGTGTGTATGTATATGTATATATATATATATGTATATATTTATATATACTTATGTATGTATATATATATATGTATGTATATATATATATACTTATGTATGTATATATATATATTTATATAAATATATAAAACGTTTTATATATATATATACATGTATATACATATGTATATATATATTTATATGTATATACATTTATATATTTGTATGTGTGTGTATATATATATATATGTGTGTGTGTGTGTGTGTATATGTGTGTGTGTGTGTATATATATATATATATATGTGTGTGTATATATATTTGTATACATGATGATGACATACATACACTAGATATAGCTGAGAAAGTTCATTATATTAAGGTTGACTATTATTCCGTTACAGCAATAACTCAGAGGTTTGTACCGAATTTATGCATCCTCTCTGAAGACCGCTTGGAGCTACAAAACGGTAAACAGTCTACAGAGGAACGAAATGATAGTCAAACATCAAAAGAAAGAGAAAATAAATATACAAAAAAGAAAAGTATATTACTCTACAAAATTTATGAATTATATTATACTTTGCCTCAAGAAAAAATATATTAGTATTATAAACACTGTTGTATGTGTATACATATATATATACACACACATTATTTAAGGTACACAGTATAAAGATACAAGCTACTGATAGTATTTTGCTGTGAAGACGTGTCTAGGCTGGTTTTTATAACACACCTTGTGTCTCCAAGCAATCGTCAGACTCTGAGCACAAGGTCTGTTCTGTTATATATACACATAAACACACACACAAACACACGTATATATATATATATATAAAATGTTTTTATATAGGATTAATCATCATTTCAAATGATCATGAAAATAATTATTTTTCCTACTTTTCAAAGGGATTTTATAGTACCACTTAACTACCAAGCTATGGATGGACGGACACACACATACACACACACAAAGTCTCATATTGACTAGTCACATTTTATCTGTAATATACAAGACCATGGTTACTTGCCGATGCATGTCCAAGTTCTTGTTAACAGCATTTAGAATGTGTGCCATCATTATAAGATTCTCTGTACATTTGTATGTATACATACATACATATATATATGTATGCACACACAGAAATGTATTTATATAAGAAAATAATGTATTTAAAAAGAAAACAAGCTTTCCAAGCAATGCACCCACTAGCTGGTGGAGTGTCCTATATATGGATGACCTTGTTGTTCAATCTAATAATTACACCAATACATATAATCTCATACATACATATATAGATATATAAATACATACATTCACATATATACACACACACACACACATATATATATGGAGTTTAACGCAGGTATAATTCAAATACTTTTACTTCCGACACATGTTTCGAAGATTTCACTGGTATTATTCCAAATAATTTCTATAGGCTACTTCTCACGTTATATCATATAACGTTTTTTGAAACAATATTAATAGCATTCAGTTAATCACTATACATATCCATCATTTTCTGTTAAAATATCTTATCGATGAGTTTCATTTCTTCAGTTCCCTGAAGAGAAGATTACATTGTTTTACACCATTTTATTCCTTTGGAATAATATCAGTGATATCTTTGAAAGAATATGCCGAAAGTAAAAGTATTTGAATTATACCTGCGTTAAACTCCATTTATTTATATATTATATATCTGTTGTTGCATTTTTTCATTTTGTTTCCGGTAAACTAGTTTTTACAATAAAATTGCATGGTTTGTTAAAAGGGAGATGAGAATATGACAAATGTATGCGTGTATATATATGTGTGTATGTATGAAAGAGAGAGAGACTTTTCTGGAAAATCCTGAGTTCCAATGTACATGTTATTAATTTCTTTTCTTTTTTTCTATATTTCTAATAATGTTGCTTTTCTTAATTAAAACATCCCCCCTCCTCACACAAGGGGTTCACAGCCTCATTTTAGGGTATAACCTACCCGTTTTGTAGAAGGGCATTTCAGAGGTAATGTTTGTATATGTCTATATGTATTTGAATATATATATGTATGCATATGTATATATATACATGCACATATATATATATATATATATACATGCACATATATATATGTATATATATAGATGCACATATTTATATGTATATATATACATGCACATGCACACTTGTGTGGTGATGCAAAGACAATTGCATATCCCTTCCCTCCAATGCTGATTTATAAGAAAAAAATCTGGTAGAAGCAGGTTCGTATTACAGGTATGTAGTAATATAAAGGTAAGTTAAACAGTGAAGCATTTGTGATAATGGAAGGTAGAAATGATGGCAATGATTGCAGAATATCTTTAAACCAAGCATGATATTCCTCATGCCCATGAAACAAGAATTAGATTTGGGTAAAGCAAAGCAACGTAAACACAACACTACCTACACGGAATGGAAATTCATCCCTTGATACATGCATATATGGTGAATTACAAGAATTAATAATAATCCTTTCTACCAAAGTCACAAGGCCTGAAATTGTGGGGGACAAGTCTATTACATCGACCCCAGTGTTTCACTGGTACTTGATTTATCAACTGCGAAAGGTTGAAAGGTGAAGTCGACCTTGGTAGAATTTGAACTCAGAACGTAGCTGTAAATGAAATAGCGCTAAACATTTTGCCTGGCATGCTAATGATTCTGCTGCCTTACAAGAAAAGATAATAATAATGGTTTCAAATTTTGGCACCGGGCCAGCAGTTTTTGAGGGTGGGGGAAGTTGATTACATCAACTGCAGTACATGACTGGTACTTATCTAATCAACCCCGAAAAGGATGAAAGGCATAGTTGACCTCACTGGAAATTCAATCTCAGAATGTAAAAATTTTGTCCAATATACTAATAATGCTGTCAGCGGATTGCATTAATAATAATAATAATGAGCACTCAGATAGTGCAAACCTCTGCCAAGGCAACACCAACGTCCTCTCAACAATTAGCCAGAGATGATTTTTAAAATGAGAATATCTGAAATAAACTCAACTGTTCTCACAAACGAGAATACTAAGAATGAACCTGGCCGATCTCAAAAATTAAGGAAAAAAAACAGGAAAAATAATCCATAATCCTTGTCCAGTACTGGATCAATCTCTAAGTTTAATCAGTTCGTGTCAGTCATAAGGCCAAACATCCCTAAAAGTTTCATCCAAATCCATCTAACAGTTCTTGAGCTTGTCCATGGACAAACAAATGCAACTGAAAACAATACCTCTGCCTTCACTAAGGGGGAGGTAATAATGATCCTTTCTACTATAGCAGCAGTCCCAACGTTTTTGCACTTGCAACCCCTTACCCAAAAGCTTGAAACCCATGTGACCCCTACTATCAGCTGCTTGATTTACATTTTAATTAATATTATCCCAAGCCACTTCTAGCAAGGGTACGCGACCCCAGGCCCCGGCCAAGACTTCACAACCCCTATACTATAGGCACAAGGACTGAAATTTTGGTGAAGAAGATTATTGATTACATCGACCCCGGTGACCCCTAAAAGGATGAAAGGCAAAGTTGACGTAGGCAGGATTTGAACTCAGAATATAAAAAGCAGGAACAAATACTGCAAGGAATTTTTTCCAATGTTCCAATGATTCTGCTTAATTATATTAATAATAATAATTTAATTAAGAAAGGTAGTGACAAATATTTTTGACCAGATCCCTGGGAAATCATCAAACTATGGGACTCAAAATATTGTCGAGACATCCACCGCCAACATTCTCAAACAGTTTCTCTTCATCTAATATAAAATATATTGAGATCTGGTCAGAAGATGAAACAAAATGCAAATCAATCAGATAATAATAATAATTGTTTCCTATGTAGGTAGAAAGCCAGCAGATTAGAGGGTAAAAGTTTAGTTGATGCCAACAACCCTAATATCCCACTGCTATTCTATTGTCCCTGGAGGGACAAAGGGTAGTAGGCCTCGGCAGGATTTGAACTCAAATAAGAAGCAAACCTGAAGAAAAACTGTCAAGAATTTTTCTTCATCACACTACTAATTTATGACAACAATTTTCAATAATGATAATTTTTTAATTAGCTTTGCATTTTCAAAATAAATAATTGTGTCTTGTTGACCAAAGGACAATGAAATACTTCACAACATTACTAGTGACACTAAAGTGATGTTAACATACTCGAGGGAAGGGGGCTAAGATTGTTGAATTATTTGAAAATGATATCCTTATTGATCTCCATGGTTAATTCTGGTAAAAAACAGTAGGGGAGACAACCTCGGAATTTGAATTAATTAGAATTAACATAAAAACATGT
This sequence comes from Octopus sinensis, assembly GCF_006345805.1. NCBI lineage: Eukaryota > Metazoa > Mollusca > Cephalopoda > Octopoda > Octopodidae > Octopus > Octopus sinensis. The sequence goes on from NC_043007.1 coordinate 19,289,987, forward strand.
AAAATTCCAGATTTGGAATGAAATGTAAGAAATCACCCCCCAGTATTTAACTGCTACTTTAAAGTACTTTTTTAAAGCATCTATAGTAACACTGTTATAAGATGTGTATGTGACTGTCTCCTAGCCTTGACCTCAAATGGTAGTCGTAAACAAGTGCCACCTTCTATCAAGTGGTGTCCTTTGCTTCTAATCTTCCATGACAGGACTGGTCATGGGGAAAATGTGAGGTTTAGTGACAGGAAGAGCATCCAACAATAGAAAATTCACCTCAACAAATTCCATCCAACCCAGGTGAGCATGGAACATCGATTCCCAGCAGTGCATTGTGTCCTTGAGCAAGACATTTCACCACACACTGTTCCAGTCCATTCAGCTGATAAAAAATGAGTTTTACCTGTAATGTCACATTCTGTCATTCTGAATCTCTCTGTAAACTATATTAACTGCACACGTGTCTGTGGAGTACTCAGCCACTCGCTTGTTAATTTCATGAGCCGGCTGTTCCAGTGATTGGATCAACTGGAACCCTTGCCCTGGTAACTGATGGATTGTCAGTTTTTTTTTTATTTTATTGGCGCAAATATGGTCAAGTGATTAAGACAATCACTCTGTAATTATGCTATTTTGGTTTCAATCCCAACATGTAGAGCCTTCAGTAAAATAGTCTTGAAGGAGGCTAATATCTTATGAGTGGAATTTGAGAAACTGTGTGGAAGCCTGTTGTGACCCTGAGATACCCACTGATGATAGGGAAGGGTGTTCGAGCTTGCAAAACCTCTGAATAGCTCCTGTAGTTTCTGTGTGGGGTAACGCATCTCTGATGTTTATTTCAGTTCCACATTTATAAACACATCATCATCGTTTAATGCCTGTCTTCCATGCAGGTATGGGTTGGACAGTTCAGCAGGAGCTGGTCAGCTGAGAGCTGTTCAGGCTCCAATTGTCTCGAGGTCATCGCCAGTACCGCCTGACCAGCCCCCGTGCTGGTGGCACTTAAAAAGCACCCACTACACTCTCGGAGTGGTTAGTGTTAGGCAGGGCATCCAGCTGTAGAAACTCTGCCAGATCAAGATTGGGGCCTGGTGCAGCCATCTGGTTCGCCAGCCCTCAGTCAAAATCGTCCAACCCATGCTAGCATGGAAAGCGGGCGTTAAATGATGATGATGATGATGATAATGACACATGTATGCATGTGTGTGTGTGCCTGTGAGTCCATCTTAATGTTTATGGCCTAAAAACTGATGTAGTTTATGATGTTTTCGTTTCATGTCTTGTTACTTACTGATTCAACCAAACAGAGATTAATACGATAAGTTCTGAGGCTCTGCCTTCAAGGCTGCAGTCCAATGACTGAACTGGCAAAAGAATAAAAAATATTATTATAGAAATATTATTATATTGTAGAAAGGAGAGAGAGAGAGAAAGAAGAGATGTCCGTGAAAATTATGTCTTGACAAAGAAGAATTAAAATTTGAAATTAAAATTTAAAAATAAAACAAACACTTAAACAGAAAGAAAAAATAATTTATCTTCAAAAAGCATAAAACAAAAAAAAACAACAAACAAAAAAAACAATATTTTGGACCCCCCAATCCCCCACCCCTGGTGTATGTACATGCTTGTTTAATATTTTTAAAACTACAACGGAACTTGATGGTGTTTTATGATATTCCATTTGAAACTATAACAATTTAGGTAGAATCACAAACCAGAACGGAACAAAGAGTTCTTTTGTTAAAAACCTAAAAAATTCTAGAAAACATTGGTTGGGGAAGAATAGAGCCACAAAGCAACTCTATGGGGTAAATTTTTATTCTAATCCATAAAATGGGAATTTTAAGAGGAACATAAACCAATTTTGATAAGATGAAACTAGAAAAAAAAACCCTCCTTCCATAATAATAAAATGAAAAAAATGTAGGCCTTGGTAGAGTTACCAACCAGATTTAACCCTTTAATATTTAAACTGATTATATCTATTTGTAGTAAAGATTGTTTGTCAACATAACATGGCTGTCCTGGTTTAGGACTAATATTGCTGTAATTTAGCCCCAGGAGACATCGTCTCCAGCTGGCTATACGATACGATCTGTGTTCTTATATTTTTGAACAAGGGAATCTAGCATCCCCCACTTATTCGAAAATATGAAGACACAGATCGTGTCGTATAGCCAGCTGGAGGTGATGTCTCCTGGGGCTGAAATACAGCAACATTCGTCCTAAACCAGGACTGCCATGTCATGTTGGCAAACAATCTTTACTCCAAAGTACTGTTGTTGAATATCTCTCATTGTGAGATTTACAAATAGTAATTTTCTTATATTATCTAGCACAAATATTCTCTTTGTTTTATGTTTAAACTGGCCATATCTGGCCTCTTACACATGCCTTACAATGTCATTCAAACAATCATGTCATTGGAATCTTGTAGCTTCAAAATACTGTATAATTAATTCAAAACAATGTGATTAAATAAGCATTACATTCGACAGAGTAATCTGGATGCTGAAGGGTTCACAGAATAAGAAAAAAAAAATATAAGGGAGCAAAAAACACAATCATCCTCTTCATAGTTGCACAGCTGTGAGGGGCCGATGATGATCAATGAAAAATGTTGGTAGAGAACTAACAGCAGCACCGATAATGGCCAACGGATATGAGGAAATGATTATGTTCTGAATTCGTAGAAGTTATGGGAGTGAAACAGAATTTTGACTAACAAGAAAAATAAATCACACAGTAATAAAGCAACAAAATATACAATAACTAAATATTATACATACATACAAATATGTGTGTGTTTGTGTGTGTATTACACAAAGTAGCTTTAAATAAAATATACTCGTGTACAGTCATGTTTAACATGCTGAAGTGTATTTGAACATGATAAGTCTTTTCACTGCTGAAATACTCTCAAGGGAAAATTTTCTCCTGTGACTTTTTCTGCAGTGAAATGTTTTATCATGTCCAAATACACATAAAGGTGTTAAACATGACTTTGCATGATTCTGTGTATCTATCTGTATATATATATATATATATATATATATATATATATATATATACAGTCTGAGATCCTTAATTGGTTGTTGGAACTTAGGGAGCATGTGAAAAATAAAAGAAGTAATTTTAAATGGAGGTGGCAGTGATAGTAGTAATAGTAGTAGTAGTAGTTATTTAGCCAGAGGTCAGATCTGATTGAGAAAACCCATGATTGAAGGCATTCCAGCCGTGGTCATCTTGTGATTCTAAGGTAAGCGGTGTATATCTATGACTGTATATTCCAAGGTGTCCTTTCATTACTTAAGATAGTTACGTGTGACTTGAAGGAAATTTAGTTGTTATTTCTAGCAGGTCAAGCGATCATATAGAGGCTTGTTGCTAGTGGTGGTGGTTGAAGTGTAAGAAGAAAGTAGCTTTGATGAAGTGGAGTGGGGTGCCAGGAAATGATCCTAACTTTTGAAAAGAACATCTGATGAAAATGAAAGGAGAATAAATAAATAAATGAATAAATAAATATTTGAATTAAATTTTTTAAAAAATATGTTTCTAGGTGAGAATTGAAACCATGTCAACCAAATGTGGAAAAGTTATTCTGGAAGCAAGGAAAAATGTTTAGCTTACCTATTTAAAATTTTTTATTGTCTAATTATGATTTCTTAAAATCTTCAGATCTATAATGATGTCAATAAATCTTATGACATGCTCACTGTCATCACCAGCAGTTTTCTGTCATCACTTGTCTTATATTTGTCATTATGATCACAAAGTCATCATCATCATTGTTACAATTATGATTAATATCCCTGTTATCATCATAGCTGCTATCATCACTGTCATCATCACCGTCATCATCATCATTATAGTAGCTGGTAGTCTACCATATGTCTTGATGTTTCCCATGGTCATACTGTCATCATCATCGTCATCATCATCATCACTGCTGTGATTATGATCCTCCACATCAGTGTTTCTCAACCTTTTTTACCCTTGCGTAACCCTTAACCCTTAAAATAAATTACATGTCCCAAGGAACCCCTGCACCAAAAAAATTATGTCTTATGTTTCTCGTATTTTTTTTATTGTAGTTCACGTGATAAATATCATATATATATATATATATATATATATATATATATAATTTCAGCAAAACAATGTGATTTAGCTGATGAATACTTGACATTACATTTGCTGTAATATTTGCAGCTTTAAATAAAATGTTTATAGCATGAAACAATTATACTAAACTACCGATCCATTCTTGTTGCTTTTTTCTTGGTTATATATATATATATATATATATATATATATAATATATATATATATATATTGATAGAAATAGTAAGACAGCAAAAGAATGAAAGAGACCTCGATATTATGTAAATAGAGGAATTTATCTGTAAATGTAATATGTGACAATTATTCGGTAGCCATGATAAAACTCTGAGTTTCAGATGTCGGGGCAGAAACCCAAGCCGGCATCTCTTCAGTTATCAGGCCAGCGAGAAAATGCTATGAAAATGACCGTTAAACAATGGGAAATTACTGTGTGATTGACCGGGCTTTATAAAAGGGTGATGTAAAATATGAAATTACAATGATATTGTATATGTGAATAAGATCTGAAGGCGAACTGAAAGATCAAATCACAAATCCAATAAGGGGAGGTAACTTGCATTTCTAAAAGAACAGCTAGTCAGGTAAATTCGTTTTTTCTGTTCTTTTTTTGTTTTTAATTAACAAAGATTTTTTCCCATATTTATTTTAACATGAAAAATGTTCTTATCTAAGTTTTTTTTTTCTTTTTTACAGTTCTTTGTAGCTCTATTCATCCCCAACAACTATTATTGGTCATTTTTGAAATTTGGATAAATTTCACCCTTTTACAGTCACATGACGTTGGAGCGCCAAGTGGAAGAAAATGAACAAATTTATCTGACAGCCCAATATATATGAATGAATTTTTATACCATATGATTAAGTTAGAACAAAGAATAAATTATAAAGTTTATGATGGCAGAAGGCATAGGGTTAGTTATATAATTAAAAAAATAGAATAACGAGTTAAATTAAATAAACCTTTAGATGTCAGTAAAATGTTATTAAATTTCTTTTGCTGAGCTTCGTTCAGGACAAAATATGAATAAAGGACCAATTAACAGTATTAATTACTGTAAGCGACAGTAAAAGTTTTCATATAATTATACTAAAATAATGTGAAAAGAGAGAGAGAGAGAGAAATGTGTCTACTAGAAGGAAATGGCAAAAGTGGAAAGTTTAAAGTTTGGAGAGTGGTTAAGGAAGGGACATAACTGAGGCTGAGCTTCGTTCAGGACAAAATATGAATAAAGGATCAATTAACAGTATTAATTACTGTAAGCGACAGTAAAAATTTTCATATAATTATACTAAAATAATGTGAAGAGAGAGAGAGAGAGAAATGTGTCTACTAGAAGGAAATGGTAAAAGTGGAAAGTTTAAAGTTTGGAGAGTGGTTAAGGAAGGGACATAACTGAGGCTGAGCTTCGTTCAGGACAAAATATGAATAAAGGACCAATTAACAGTATTAATTACTGTAAGCGACAGTAAAAATTTTCATATAATTATACTAAAATAATGTGAAGAGAGAGAGAGAGAGAAATGTGTCTACTAGAAGGAAATGGTAAAAGTGGAAAGTTTAAAGTTTGGAGAGTGGTTAAGGAAGGGAAATAACTGAGGCTGAGCTTCGTTCAGGACAAAATATGAATAAAGGACCAATTAACAGTATTAATTACTGTAAGCGACAGTAAAAATTTTCATATAATTATACTAAAATAATGTGAAGAGAGAGAGAGAGAGAGAGAGAGAGAGAGAGAGAGAGAGAGAGAGAGAGAGAGAGAGAGAGAGAGAGAGAGAGAGAGAGAGAGAAATGTGTCTACTAGAAGGAAATGGTAAAAGTGGAAAGTTTAAAGTTTGGAGAGTGGTTAAGGAAGGGACATAACTGAGAGAAAACGTAGTTATTTCATTAGGAATGGGGTAGTATTAGAAATTGATTGTAAGAAATGAGAAATCTGCCCAATTATACAAATATAGCTGCATATAAAGATGTGCAGGAACGTACATCTAATAAAAAAACAAACAAAGCAAGACATACATGGAAATATATTCTGAGCGCTACTATATACTATAAGCTCATCATCATCATCTTTATCATCATTGATTTGACTCAGGCTCCTTCTTATTCTTGGCAGAATCTATGTGGGTAGCTGGTTACAACCTGTACCCACAATCTTCCAATAGTTTTTCCAGTGCTTAAGACCCTCCTGGTAATCTTTCTTGTCTCCAAGAGGCAAACTTTATGTAGAAGCTCTACATCGCATTCTATTCCAATCTCCTTCAACTATTTGTCTGTAACTTTGCTTACAGTTTCTCAACGCACCAATTATTATAGGCCCAACCGTTATTATTATTATTATTGTTATTATCTGCGTATAACAATAAACAGAAGTGGGGAGAATAAAGTTAAAGTACAGAATGGAATGTATAGATATTCAGAAGTACACCCAAGAATATAAAAATGTGCATAAAATACAGAGAAAAGCAGACGAAAGTATATATATATATTTATACCTAAATGTGATAAAATGTGCATAATCGCAAACATCCATAAATACATATAAATATATATATATATGTAAATATACATACATATATACATATATATATATACTATAAAGTAAGATAGGGGTTATGGGTGTAACCCACTATGGGATATAGGCAATGTAAATTAGATTCCCTTTTGACCATAGGCTGAAACAGCTGTAAGAAGTAATTTTAGGATTTCATTAATTTATAATATGACTTTTAAAATCTGTATTTGTATCTATTTGTATCTTATCTATTGATTTATATAATATTTTGTATGCTTTTGATGTTCTCATTCGTAAAATGAATAAATAATCCAACATTATAATATCTAATTTGTTTCTCCATTTTCTTATTTGTATTATATATATATATATATATATATATATATATATATATATAATATTATTAGAGACAAAACCACTATTTTGCAAAATTTGAAACTGACTTGAAAATTGGAAGTCCACCTGAAGATTGTTGATTAGGACAAGAAACAATTGTAGTGGCGGTTTTTTTGACTTTTTATTAAAATTTTATGTATTGATTAAGTCTTTCCTTGTTTGTTTTGCAAAATAGTGGTTTTGTCTCTAATAATATTATATAATATTTTACTATAAAATTGGATTTAATCCTAAATCTGATTTTTTCCCTGTAAATTTGGATTTATTCCCTAATATTTATTATATATATATATATATGTGTGTGTGTGTGTGTGTGTGTGTGTAGGTAAAATGATATGCAGAAACATGTACAAGACAGTTTGTAAATTATGAAATGCAGGTAGGGAAGTAATCGCAGATGTATGCACATGCACAGAATTAAAAACTTTTTCTTATTTAGACCAAGTTTTATTCTCTAAAATTATGCTTTTTACTGTCACAAGCTTTATAACTTATTTTTTGTTCTAATTCGACCCTAGTTTATTCATATATAATTTACGAATATGAATTACCTTTTTTTTTGTTTGCTTATCTTGGGAAGGTCATTCTGCCAATAATAAACACACACACTGGTTCTATTTCACTTCTTTATTTTTTTAATTTTTGTTATGTATATGTCAATTGGTTAACTATTTCACCAGTTAACTAATCGACTGTTTGATTAATCATTTGGCCAATCAATCAGTCAATCAGTTAGATTTGTCAAAGTCCTTTCATCACCATTTTCGACCTCATCAATGACACGCCCTCTTCTACTCTGGCTCTGCATAACCAATCCTCTTGAAACAAATATGAGTTGCTTCCCTTGTAAATCAAAACGCAGTCACGTGTTCTTTTCCAATTCAAATACAAATCTATTTATGTTCAGATTCCATCATAATATAAACTCCAACAGTATTAATTTCATACTTTTCTCCACGTCTTTTCAAACCTCCCCCTTCAACTGTTTCCCTTCTACTTTTCTTTCCACATGCCTCCATTTCCTTTTTTGTGTCAACACATATATCAGCACCATTATAACACTTTTTTTTTTTTTACATATTTCAAAAGAGTTC
>NC_043007.1:19300605-19350605 GCF_006345805.1 Octopus sinensis
AATGTTTTTCTTATTAAACCTGTCGCGTCTGGCACTTATTTAAATAAAACACAAAGAAAAATAAAAGAACAAGCATACCAAGAAAACACTATCACTGATGAACATTTTTGAATAAGAAAATAAGATAGAATATCAACAACACTTTCATGTGTCTGGGAAAATGTTACCTTATTAAATTATTTGATGTCTGTTATGCAAAAACTATTATTGTTATGAATTAGGCTATCTTTACTATGAAATTACCATTGACCCGTGTCTGGGGAGAGTCATTTTCTTTTTGTACCTTATAATGTAATATGCTCACCGGTAAAATTTCCACTTATTTCTTATTTTTATTTTCCTAAAATTTTCGTTGCATCTTGCAACCTTTTCAATAGGCAAGACTACTGAAAAGGTTGCAAGACGCAACGAAAATTTTAGGGAAGTAAAATTGTGAAATAAGTGGAAATTTTACCGGTGAGTGTGTTACATTATAAGGCACAAAAAGAAAATGACTCTTCCCAGCCACAACAGAATATATATATATTGTGAAAACTTTCGTTTTTGTGAGCTTGTTCGTTTTCCATTGGTAAATAATGACAGGTGTTACTATATACCTTAATAAAAAAAAAGTCACCTTATTAAATTCATAATTTTTTTGTAAAAACTGTCAGTTTTGTGAACAGGCCTATTTTCTGTAGGAAAATATTGACAGGTATCACTCTGTGCTTGCTTTGAAAAATACCAAAAAAAAAGTTTAAAAAAAATTATTTGATGTCATTTTATATAAAATCTGTCATTTCTATGAGCTGGTCTATTTTTTGTATGAAAATATAAACTAAGACTCCCTGGTGTTCCTGCTTTCTTTTGAGACCCTCCCTCACTCAAAATTTTAAAAGAATGTAAGAAAATGTTATTCTATAACACTATTTGTCTCCCTTGTTTAAAAAAAAAAAAAAAGCTAATGTCAATTAATATGAACTGCTGTATTTAGGTTTGTAAAATATAAAGACGAGAAAATAATATAACCATACAAAACTTTGTTTCATGTATATTTATATAAAGAAACCCACCATTAGAAAGTGTTTCCTTTAATTAACGGAAAAAAAAAAAAAAAAGAAAACAAGAAGGAAATTGTCATTTAATTAAATTGTTTGATGCTGCTGCAAGTAGTAAAACTGTCTCTCCTACAAAAAAAAAAACTGGTGTAGCTTTTAGGTAAAAGCCAACAACAACAAAAACAATATTGCCATACAAAATAGTTTTTGTAAAAATAAAAAATAAAAACCGATCCAAATCAATGTCCCCAAAATATTAATTAGTGGCGCATTGGTTTACTTTCGTTAAATCATTAAAATGACCCCTAAAGTGGAAAATATTTCTCTATTAACTACTACACTTTTATCTTTGTAATATATATATATATATATATATATATATATATATATATATTATATATATATATATATACGCATATATATGTATATATATATATATATGTATGTAAATATATGTGTGTGTGTGTGTACATTACATATATTATATAAAATACCTATGCATATATATTTAAAGGTGGTGCTCCAGCATGGCCGCAGTCAATTGACTGAAACATATAAAAGAATATATGTGCATGTGTGTTTATATATATATATATAATATATATATGTGTAAATATATATGTACAATTATATATATACATATGCATATATATATATATATATATATATATATATATACACACACACATATATATATACATATATATATATATACATGTAAATATATATGTACAATTATATATATACATATGCATATATATATATATATATATATATATATCACACACACATATATATACATATTTATATGTGTGTGTGTAAATATATATGCATATAATGTATATATGTAAATATATATATATAATATATAAACAGATATATATTGAGTGTATATATAAATAGATATATACATGTATGTATGTAGCACTACCTTACAAAATTACTATTATTAATATTATCATTATTATTATTATTATCATTATTATTATTATCCTTATTGTGTATTATCCTCCTTTATGAAGAGCACCTCACCTCCCCCACCCTCTTTACAAGATGGTGGCATACCACAGCAATATAAACCTGGTCTGTATGCGTGTGTGTGTGTAGGGCGATGGTGTTGCTTGCTGGTTTAATATGCATATATGTACGCATGTACATCTGCGTGTGTGTGTGTGTGTGGTGTGTGTGTGTGTGAACTAAGACTGTTTTTTCCAATCTTCACTGAAGAAATATTAAGCCCAGCTGGAGCAATTGAGACAAACCACTGCGCCACCTGGTTCTTCAGTTTGTGAAAATTTTGATGATTTTCTGCCAATATAAGTGAAAAAAAAAAAGAAAAAAAAAACAATCCCCCCTAACCACACACACACACACACTCTTTAACTGGGTTTGTTGCCATGTTCTTTAATTTGGCTGCTTTCTAATGGCATCGGATATATTTATTAGGATTCGTTAGCTTTATGTCTAAATGAATGTGTGTGTGTGCGTGTGTGTGTGTGTGCGTGTGTGTCTCTATATCTCTGTGCATACATAGTTACATACACACACACACAAACACACAATTATACAAGCGTATGCTTGTGCATATAAATATAGTCAATTTTTTATAAATGCATATGTACGTGTAAACAAGCCAATAAGGTGTCTGTGTATACATTTATGTATGTGTGTATGTGTGTGTGCTGTATGTGTGTGTGTGTGCATGTATGCATATATACATATATGTATGCATATATATGCATGTATGTATGTGTGTGAGTGTATATATATATATGAATGTATCTATAAATATAAATATATGTATATGCATGTATCTATATATATAAATATATATATATATATACATATATATGTATATACATATATGTACATATATGCATATACATATATGTACATATATACATATACATATATGTATATATATATACATACATATATATATATGCACGAATATATGTACATATATATGTATTAATACATACATATATATATATATAAGCGTGGAAACAGTTATGTAAATTTACACACATGAGTATATATACATATATAAATATATGTACATATACATATATATATATATATATATATGTATATGTTTTTCTATATATATATTTATATATATATTTATATATATATATCTTATTTGCCGAATTTTTATCCTCCCCCCACCTTCATGAAAGTAAAGAACAAAAAAAAAAGAAAACTCATAGATCAAGGTATGGCAAAATATAGGAAATTGATGGACAAGTATGAGGGGGGTTGTACAGGGAGTGGGAGCTAAAGGTTTACAAATCAAAATTGTAATAGTAGTAGTAGTAGTAATAGTAGTAGTAGTAGTAGTAGTAGTAGTAGTAGCAGCAGCAGAAACTGCAGCAGCAGAACGAAGAGAGTGTCTCCCTTGTAGAGAAATAGTCAGCCGATTGGAATCAAACGACAGTTTCAGGTTTCGTGGCTAGTTTTGCCTCCCGGTGCATCATTTCAACTGACTCTATGGCCTGGAAAAGAGAAAAGAAAAAAAAAAAAAAAAAAAGAAAAGAAAGAAACTTTTAAATCACTCCTTGTGCCTTCTGAGGGAATATGGTAGGCAGAAATTATGTGGAAGCCTATCACACACACATATATATATATGTGTATATATACATACATACATACATATAAAGTGCAAAATAATAAATAAAATGTATATATTCTACCAAATATATATGTTTTATTTATTATTTTGCTCATTACTTAATCATCGTTATATATTTTATCTTATATTTAATCTTTCTATAAGATGTAATTTTTCTAAATGGTATAATTTAATTTTTCATTATTGAATTGATAAAAGGTGATTTTTTTTCTAATTTATATATATATATATATTATATTTTGTGAAATTTGATTTAGTATTTCTAAATTGAATTTTTCCCTGTAAGTTTGGAATAATATTTCCTCATATATATATATATATATATATATAAATATATATATATATAAATATATTTTTTATATAAATATATATATATATATAAAATCACACAAGTAATAAGGACATAACACCCTGTTTGTGAAGGTATAAACTCCAGGTTAATGTGAAATATTTTGTATAATATGTATAAATAAATAAGTGGAATTAAACGCAGGTGTTATTCATATATATATATATATATATATATACACACAGAATTGCAGCATGGAAGGTGTTTATAAGCCATTTAAATAACATAAAAGCCATTAGATTCACTTCAACATTTAAATTTGCATTCTTTCTGATTCAGCACAGAATTTTGCCTGTAAACAGGTCATGGTTTCAAAGCAACGAAAATAATTTGGCACAAATTAAATTTAAATGTTAAAGTGAATCTAACGGTTTTTGTGTGTGTTTCTTAAATGGCTTATAAACACCTTCCATGCTGCAATTGTTTTTGTTTCAGCACACGATCTCAGATCAAGTCACTTGCTATGCAAGAATATCTCTGTAACATATATATATATATATATATATATATACTGAATCAGCTAAAAGGATCATTGAGAGTAGGGCATTTAGAGGAATAAGCAGAAAAGCATAAATTCCACCATTGTACATAATATAACTGTACTCAACAGCTGTTTCAATGGCATAAAATTTCAGTATTTATAATAATTACATAATTAATAAAATGTTGTGGTTTGTTTGAAGCATTGTATATGATATGTGACACTGAAAGAGTTAGAAGGCCAAACAAAGCAAAACAGACCATTATTGGTGGTCCTTGTTGTTGTTGTTGTTAAGCAACAAGAAGGGTAAGGGTGATTAGGTGATGGTCTAAGGCTTAGGGGCAGGAGACCCTAGACCTTGGAAAGAAAAAACTTTGGTCATTTTGTTGTAGTCGAGGGCTCTTCGTTGACGCCCGACACCACTGGGAGGTGGCCCTCGAAGTCGCTGGAAATGGAGATCTCCAGGTCCAAATTCCATTTTGCATTGTCTGGCCCTTCTAACTCTTTCAGCATCAATTAACATAATTAATATATATATAATTATTTGATTAATTTAAAACTCATATTTTACCCCTATCATTGACATGGTTACTATTTGTATAGAGAAGATATCTGCAATATTAAGGAAGGGGATCTTACTTTTTCATTCTCCTTTTGCAACTCTTCTGCTTGTTGGCTATGAACTTTCTTAATGGCTTCTACCTGCCTGGAATGTTTTACAGCTAAACGTTTCCTTTCTTCAATAAATTTCTTCGTATTGTTCTCGTTCAGTTCTCTTATCCTCCTGTAATATAAAACGCCATAACAAAACCAGATTAAACTCAACAACAGATTATATTCTTTTATTCATTTGACCGTGGCCATACTGGAGCACTGCCTTTAGTCGAACAAATCGACCCCAGGACTTGTTCCTTGTAAGCCTAGTTTTTATTCTATCAGTTCTCTTTTGCCGAACCGCTAAGTTACAGGGGAAATAAACACACCAACATCGGTTGTTAAGTGATGGTGGGAGGGGGACAAACACAGACACACAAACATATACTCGCACACACACCACACACACACACATATATACGACAGGCTTCTTTCAGTTTCCATCTACCAAATCCACTCATAAGGTTTTGGTCAGCTTGAGTCTATAGTAGAAGACACTTTCCCAAGGTGCAATGCAGTGGAACTGAACTCAGAACCATGTGGTTGGTAAGCAAGCTACATACCACACAGCCACTCCTGCTTAAGCAGCTGAGATTATTTATTGGCATTTTAACAACATTTAAACTTTTAAACTTAAAAGTTTTGGGAAGATGAGCTTCTTTTGTTTTCATGGTTTTCACATTTGACAATACAGGAAAAGGTAAAGTTGTTAAGATTAACCCTTTCGTTACCAACCCGGCCAAAACCAGCTCTGGCTCTGTAGTACAAATGTCTTGTTTTCATAAGTTTTGCATCAAAATATACCACCAAACCTTAGTCGCAATTTATATTTCTAATACTAGCTTAATGATAACTAAGTTATTTTACTAAATTCTTTGTTATATTTAAAATAACTGAAAGAAACACAGAGCATCTCAAATAAATACAGTAACGAAAGGGTAGGACTTATAAAGTTTCTAAGTTGGGACTCAATCTGGGAAATAGATATTTTATCAGATATACTAGATTAATCTACATTGTGGCAAGAAACACAAACAAGTGTAACCTTATCCAACTCACTACTTTGTCAGGAGTGATTCTGTAGGCAGAGCTGGGAAGAGGGTCTTAAATAAGTATGTGTTGCTGTGTATTGTGGTAGCTGAGTATGGCCACAGCTTCTGGAAGAAACGTTAGCACGCTGGGCGAAATGCTCAGCAGTATTTCGTCTGCTGTTACGTTCTGAGTTCAAATTCCGCCAAGGTCGACTTTGCTTTTCTTCCTTTCGGGGTCGATAAATTAAGTACCGGTTACACACTGGGGTCGATGTAATCAACTTCATCCCCTTGTCTGTCCTTGTTTGTCCCCTCTATGTTTAGCCCCTTGTGGGCAATAAGAAATAAGAATAATAGAATGGGAACTGCTGAAGGCATTTAGACAGGCTGATTGGAAGCAAAATGTTAAAACACAAAACATGAGGGTAGTAGTAGTAGTAGTAGTAGTAGTAGTAGATGTAGTTTTAAGGATCCTTTCTACTAAAGGCTCAAGGCTCGAAATTTTGGAAGGAGTGGTGGGGAACAGTCGATTAGATCGACTCCCAGTATGCAACTGGTACTTAATTCACTAACCCCTCCCAAAGGATAAAAGGGCAAAGTCAGCCTCGGCAGAATTTGAACTCAGAAAGGAACCAATGGGCAAAATACTGCTGTTTTTGCTCAGCATGCTAATGATTCCACCACATTGAGTCTGAGAAAAATGCCTGGGGCTAAACAGTTTTGCCACCACCACTGCTGCTGCCGCCGCTACTGCCTCTGCCACCACTGCTGTCACCGATGCCCCCTTCCCCCGCAGCCACCACCTCCCACTTTGACAGTTACTTACCTGTCTCTTTCAGCTTTGTTCTTGATTGATTTATCATTCAGTACAGCTTTGCTAGACTCCATCGATTGTTTGGCTTGGATCGTCCTCAGTTCTTTGTTGTCTCTGGAATTGGAAAAAAACAGGTTGTTTTTTTTTTTTGTGAAGTTAGGACAATATTATTATTTTTACCTGAATTCAGTAAAATACGCATCGTTATTGAAGAATTCTAATCAGATCAAAACGAATCTATTGTTCCACTACCATCTGCGTTGTCTTTGTTTCCCTCCAAAATCTTCAATTTGTTGATTTGGAGTTACCTGCCTTGCATATTTTCATAATTATAAATACCCCTTTGAGTGAGGGTTTGCCTAATGATAATGTTGGATGGAACTTACACTCGTCTCCTTAGGAGAGCTCAAAATCTCTCGTGGAAGCGTCATCCAACCAAAGTACAAATATATGGGAAATTACCATCTGTATCATCTCTTATGAAAGGTAGAAGAGTCCAGTTTGCTGGACATTGTTGTAGAGCTGAAAATGAGGTAATTTCTACTCTTCTCTTCTGGAAGCCATCTGCTCGCAATGCCAGAGGGCAGACACTCTCCTACCCTGATGCAATCTCCAGGGATACAGGCATCCAGCAACAGGACCTCCGTAATGCTATGATGGACCATGAAGTCTGGCGTAACATAGTGAATTCCATTGTCTCAACTACGGTCGAACAATGATGATGAATAATAATGTAGGTAATCTCAGGTACTCAAAGATTCTTATCTCGTTACACAGGTGAATGCCTATCATGCTTGTATGCAACACATTCCTCTCAGGTATTTTCCTTCATCATAATGTTCACATTCATTATCACTATCACTGTATTCTCTCTTCATTAGGTTGTCTGTTTTAACGTCTGTTTTCCCATGGTAGCATGGGTTAGATGAGTATATTACTGAGGTATTGTTATTACAGCTGGACAGTCTTGCTGTTGCTTATTCTTTTCTGTTTTTCCCAAATTCAAAGACACAAAATAAGCAGATGACTTGTTGACAGGAGTAACAGCAACAACAACACCACTTGGGGAGAGCAAATGTAAACAAACACATAAACGATAAATGTCGCCCTTTTCAAGCCTAGTCAGGCTCATGGGCCCAGTTTCCTGGTTTCTGTGTTCCCCCCAGCTGGACGGGACACCAGTCCATCGCAGCGTTACTCAAGAAACAGGAAGAGAGAGTGAGAGAAAGTTGTGGCGAAAGAGTACAACAGGGGTCGCCACCACCCCCTGCCGGAGCCGCGTGGAGATTTTAGGTGTTTCGCTCAATAAACACACACAACGCCCGGTCTGGGAATCGAAACCACGATCCTCTGACCACAAGTCTGCTGCCCTAACCACTGAGCCATTGCGCCTCCACAGTCCCAGATATACTATGTATGAAAAATAAGATGAGGTAGTCACGGTTTTAAAGTCTTTGATCATGGAACAGCTTGATCAAAACTGACCTAGGGTTAAACAATGAAAATATTACTCTGTTTATATCATTCTGTACACCTGTACAGGTGTATTCTTACCTGTCTTGTTTCAGTTCCAATTCCTTCAACTGGGTCTGTTGTACTTCCTCCACAAGCCGATTATTTGTGGTGTTCTGCTGTAAAATGTGGGCCTTGTTCAGCTCATGTTCCTCCTTCAATTGTCTGGCAATCATGTCTGACCATTCTTTGGTGTGTTCGGACACCAGAAGGTTTACCTGCACAAAGGTCAATAAATACAGCCTAATTAACAAGAGTCTGTGTGCGTGTGTATGGGGCGGGAGGGTGTAATTTTGTGTAATATACATATACATCATCATCATTAACATCATTGTTTTAATGTCCACTTTCCCATGGGTCAGCTGGAGTATTTTTAAGCAAATTTTCTATGGCTGAATACCCTTCTTGTTGCCTATCCTCACCTGTTTCCAAGCCAGGTAATATTTTTCCATGACCGGTCATGTTTTTCACAGAATCTTGGAAATGAATTACGCTGCTTGTATGACAGTGACACTCGTTTACGACTATCGTGCAATGTCAAGACAAGAAGACGTAAACATACACACACACACACATACACACACGCACACATGCAAACACACACACAGTGGGCTTCTTTCAGTTTCCACCTTCCAAAGCTACTCAAGGCTTTGGTTGATCCAAAGTTATAGTAGAAGACACTTGCCAAAGGTTCCATGTAGTGGGACTGAACCCAAGACCATGTGGTTGGGAACATATCATCATCATCATCATTTAACGTCCATTTCCATACTGGCATCACTTGGACAGTTTGACCAGGTCTGGCAAGCTGGAGGGCTGCACTCGACCCCAGTCTGATTTGGCATGGTTTTCTACAGCTTGATGCCCTTCCTAATGCCAGCCACTTCGTGAGTGTAATGGGTGCTTTTAGGTGCCACCAGCATGGGTGCCATTTGCACAACACCTGTATCTGCCACGACTGCAATTTTGCTCGGCTTGATGGGTCTTCTTCTCAAGCACAACATAATGCCAAGGGTCTTGGTCATTGCCTCCGTGAGGCCCAACACTTGAAAGGAACTCAGTAAGTAAGTATATATATATATATATATTAGTATGTAACATGAAAGTCAATGAGAAAATTGGTTTCATGCTAAGGCAAGAATTCCAGGAAAGCAAAATAAGGGACACCTATATACACACACACACAATCATCATCATCATCATCATCATCATCATTCAAGTTACATTTTCCATGCTGGCATAGGTTAGATGGTTTAACTGGGAGCTGGTAATACCAGGGGCCTCACCATTGTCTGTTCTGATATGGTTTCTATGGCTGGATTCCCTCCCTAATGCCAGTTGCGCCACAGAATGGACTGGGTGCTTTGTATGTGGTACCATCACAAGTGCTTCTAACATGGCACCAACATGAGTACTTTTACATATGTGTTTATATCGCTGCTATTATGTAAAAGTGTCGTAAGTCCAAAACGTTGCTTTTTCAGAAATCAAAAAAATAGTTTCACCATTCCATAGCAAAACCGTTGTACTACACCTTGAGAATTTTTGATATTTTGGCATCTGAAACGGTATGAGATACAATAGTTTGACCAAAAGAACCAGCTACTGCATGCAAAAATTGATGTTGAAATAAAAATATTTGTGTGAATTTGGACATACGACAGTTTAACAAATAGCAACGATAAATATATATGTTTAATATTTCGTTTTTGGATTTGGTTTGCAAGATTCTTTATATGAGTTCATGTGTTGATGCATATTCTGTTGTGTCTGGGGAGAGTCATTTTGTTTTTGTGCCTTATAATGTAACACACTCACCGGTAAAATTTCCACTTATTTCTTATTTTTATTTTTCTAAAATTTTCGTTGTGTCTTGCAACCTTTTCAATAGTTTTGACTATCTGTTTATACACAGAGTCAAAACTATTGAGAAGGTTGCAAGACACGATGAAAATTTTAGGAAAATAAGAAATAAGTGGAAATTTTACCGGTGAGTGTGTTACATTATAAGGCACCAAAAGAGAATGACTTTCCCCAGACACAACAGAAAATGTTTAATTATTTAGGAATATCATTTCGTATATAGTGAAGCTTTGATTTAACAGACAAACAAGAAGTGTTTGTTAATCTTGGAAGTTCATCACATCAGATGTAATCTAGAGACTCTTTCTTTCTCTCTGTCTCTCTCTCTCCTTATGTTCTCATTCACACACAGTTACATTCACAAATATTATGAGGAAGAATAATTTCCTCAGAGCTCGTCTTACCTTTGATTTTTGAGCAGCTATCAGTGCTTGGAGTTTATCTTCCTTACTGTTTAAGGTGGTATCGTCACTGTAACGGCAGACAAAATCACAAAGTCAGAGAGAACAAACAACAGGGCCTTCAGAACTTCATTAACCAACTTTAAAATCTCATTTAGCTTTCCTTTACCACCACAAGATTTTAGTTTTCTTCAACCACATAAATGTCACCTGTCTAAGGTAAGGGTGAGGGTTTGACAGAAAAGTCATAGCCATCAACTCTTAATTTCTTTTTAAATAAAAGCCCTACCTTTTTTTTTTTAATCAAAGCATCACCCAGTCATGCTGATTGCCCAGGTCAGCCTGACTACCTCTCTCCATCCCTCCCAATCTCCCATTAGGGTTTTTAGGCCCTCAACTTGGCATCCAACATCTTCTGCAGCATCTTCAAGCTGTTATATATACATCTTCTGTAGTCTTACACACACACACACACACATACACGCACACACAGGCATATTTGATGAGCTTCTTTCAGTTTCCATCCACCAAATCCACTCACAAGACACTTGCCCAAGTTGCAACACAGTGGGATTGAACCTGGATCTATGTGGTTGGGAAGCAAACTTCTTACCACACAGCCACATCATCATCATCATCATCGTTTAACGTCCGTTTTTCCATGCTAGCATGGGTTGGACGGTTCGACCGGGATCTGGAAAGTCAAGGGGCTGCACCAGTCTCCAGTCTGACCTGGCAGTGTTTCTACAGCTGGTTGCCATTCCTAACGCCAACCACTCTGTGAGTGTAGTGGGTGCTTTTTACGTGTCACCAGCACAGGGGCCAGAGGAAGCTAGCAAACAGCCATGATTGGTTGGTGCTTTATACATGTCACCGACACAGATGCCACTGGCATTGGCCACAAGGTGGCGCTGGCATTGGCCACAAGGTGGCGCTGGTATTGGCCACATTCGGATGGTGCTTTTTACGTGCCACTGGCACAGGTATCACAACTACGTACAATTAAAATAAATAAAATATAAACGAAAGAGGAAGAAAAGAAAATCGATGCAGAAGATAATTATTGGTAGAGAAATGGTAAATGAAATGAGAAAATAATGACAAATGCTCACTTTTTCTTCTTTAACTTCTCCCATGATTTCTCCATGGCTGCCTTCTCTTTCTCATGGAGTGCCGTCATTTTCTCGACAGAGGTACATTGCTGTTTGGACATCACACATTTTTCTTTCTGGTGTTTCTTCTTCATTATCTCCACCTCTCTCTGCTGTTTCTTTATCAAACGGACGTAGACTTTCTCCTGCATCAGACTCTCACGTGTTATCTTGTCAAACTGAAGCTCCTCTGTAAATATGAGAAACACAGGTTTTCAAGGATTGTTTATAGTTGACTTCTTATTTCTAGTATGTTAAACGACCACACATTTGTTTAAAAACTATCTGATTGCTGAGCAAGGCTGCTAAATTGTAAGTTAGTAAGTCAAAGTTGCTAGTAAGGCAATACCCCCCCAGGTACCAATTAAAATAATGTGTTGAGCAAAGCTCCAAAATTGCAATGAAAGAAACAAATTTGCACAGGTCTACGAGTTTTCATACTGACTGAATTTATTCCTTTTGTTACCATATTTCTGTTATTTCTAGCATATATGGTGACCACATTGAGGTCTCCTTTTATGTCTTCTGCTGATTATTTTTCTTCTTAACCCTTTTGTTACCATATTTCTGTTGGGATGTTCTGAGTTTCTTTCAATTATTTTTAATATAATAAAGAATTTAATAAAGTAACTTAGTTATCATTCAGCTAGTGTTAGGAACATAAACTGTGACTAAGGTTTGGAGGAAGATTTTAATTCAAAACTTATGAAAACAAGACATTTGTACTATAGAGCCAGAGGCAGTTTGAACCAGGTTGGTATTGAAAGGGTTAAACACACCTCTATATTTGGACAGATGCACATTAGAAGCAATTGGAAGGGTAGGGATTGAAGGAAATTTAGGCTATCATTTCTAGTATATAGAGGGACCACATGGAGGTCTCCTTCTCTCATGTCTTCTTCTTCATATTTTTCTTCTTAACCCTTTTGTTACCGTTTTTCTGTTGAGATGCTCTGTGTTTCTTTCAATTAATTTTAAATAAAAGAAAGAATTTAGTAAAATAATTTCGTTATCATTAAGCTAGTGTTAGGAACATAAATTGTGATTAAGGTTTGGTGGACGATTTTAATTCAGAACTTTTGAAAAAGAGACATTCGTACTACAGAACCAGAAACGGTTTCAGCCAGGTTGGTATTGAAAGGGTTAAACACAATTCTACATTTAGGCAGATGTACATTAGAAGCAGTTGCAAGGGTTGGGATTGAGGGAAATATAGGCTATTATTTCTAGCATATAGAGTGACCACATTGAGGTCTCCTTCTCTCATGTCTTCTGCTGATTAATTTCCTTCTTCACCTTTTCCATTAATCTTAAATATAAATCTAATTCAGAACTTTTGAGAACAAGACATAGTACCACAGAGCGAGAGGCAGTTCCAGCTGGGTCGGTATCAAAAGGGTTAAACTGCAACAACAAATATAAAAACAAACTAAAAAAGCAAGAAAACAGAGGAAAATACCGACCCTCTTTTTTGGCAGGTGGAGGTTGTGATGATGATGTCATCTGTTTGGACTGTTTAGGAATTTCCTTCACTTGGTCTTTGGAAGGGCCGTTTGGTGTCTGAGGAGTTGGTTTGACATTTTCATTCTGGGTAGATTTATTTTTCTCTTTTGCCACAGGTACATCCCCGATATCATTTTCATCGATCCCCATCCCGAGCATCAGTTGCTCTCTCTTGTCTGCCATGGATTGAAACTGGATTGGTGCTGACACGGCAGACACAAAATCTGTTGAGTAAAAAAAAAAAAAAATTGGCATGGATGTGTTAGCTTCTTCATCAGACAAACATGGCCTATATTAGCCATGAAATAGAAAATTACAGCAGAGGAGGGAGAAGAGGATTAGCTTCTAGAAGACTTAATAGATTTTAATAAAGAATGAAAACATATTTAGTGCGGATTAGAAGCAAGGTGATATCATCATCATCATCATTGCTTAACGTCCGTTTTCCATGCTAGCATGGGTTGGACAGTTTGATCGGGGCCTGGGAAGCCAGGCAGCTGCACCAGGCTCCAGTCTGATCTGGCAGTGTTTCTACAGCTGCCCTTCTTAATGCCAACCACTCCGTGAGTGTAGTGGGTGTTTATTACGTGTCACCGGCACAAGGGCCAGAGGAGGCTGGCAAACAGCCACAATCGGTTGGTGCTTTTTACGTGTCACCAACATGGACGCCAGTCAGGTGGTGCTGGAATCTGCCATGTTCAGACGGTGCTTTTTACATGTCAGCAGGGACAAATCTGGCTACAAAATACATTTGTGTTTTGGCATTGTTAACGATTTTAGTGTAAACCTTAAGGTCATCTTACAAAGAAATTATGGGTTACATTAATATCTCTTGCAGTTGCAAACCCTAGCATGTAGTCATTTGGTTTTTTATAGCAGGAATGATTAATGGGTTTAATACCAAAATGAAAAGAAGTACAGAGAGACTATCTCCTTGGAATATTCCCTTTGAAATCTTTATGGCATTGGAGACGGTTATACAATTTTAGAGATGTGCTTTGTCCAGTGCAAATCGCTGCTGACAGTAACGCCCAGGTCACGTTCACAAGAAGACTTCTTGATATTAGTGCTGTGGAGAGAGTATGTGGATGTTGGGCTTTTCCTCCCAAAATGCATGGCGGTACACTTGTCCAGTCCGAATTCAGTCAAGTTTTGCTCCAGGCAGGCTGGTATCTGCTCTGTTGCACCAATAATAATAAAATAATAATAGTGGAGGCACATGGCCTAATGGTTAGAGCAGCGGACTCGCGGTCGAGGGATCGTGGGTTTGAATCTCAGACCGGACGATGTGTGTGTTTATGAGCGACACACCTAACCTCCACGCAGCTCCGGCAGAAGGTAATGGTGAAACTTCTGCTGACTATTTTGCCACAACTTTCTCTCACTCTTTCCTCCTACATCTTGCAGCTCACCTGCGACAGACCAGTGTCCTGTCCAAGTGGGGAACCTATACACCAAGAAACCAGGACACCGGCCCGTATGACCCAGGCATGGCTCGAGAAGGAACAAACAACAACAATAATAATAATAGCCAAAAAAAGAAGAAAGGAAGAAATAGGATAAAAATGTTGATAAATTACCTTCAAAGCCTTCTGGGACATAGGTCTTCAGGATGATTCGACAGAAAACTGTCGGTAATGATAGGGGGAAATTGCCTTCTGTTCGTAGTGATATATGCCGATAGCCTGAGTGGATGAGAAGAAGGAAAGAAAATACTTTTTAATAAACTGTCATCAGGTTAATTGGGGCCACAAAGTGTGGGGGGTTGTTTGGATATGATCCAGCAGATCTATAATCAAAGGTGTACCAACCATAGACCTCTCTTTCTGAAGGGATTTTGAGGGAGATTTGGCTGCTGTGCTCAGCAGGTCAACCTACAGAATAGAAGGTTCTTTATTGGTTGAAAGGGCATACACGATATTGTAGCCCTGGGTACACTTGTTCACCCCACTTATAAAAAATAAAATCAGACCCTGGCCGACACTGACCTTCCCACCAAAGATCCAATGAAGTCCACTTACCAGCTTGTAATCCGTCCAATGGCAGGATCCGCTGACCGATCAGTTTACCAGTGTCTTCATACACAGCAATCCGAAGAACTGCCAGATCAGGTAGCACTACCTGCAAGACAAAAACCAAATAGCAATCAGCAAAGTTCTGAAACAGTAAACTTTTGTGCGTGTGTGGGGGGAGTGTATATGAACACACATGCACACACACGTGCAATGTATACATTGCACGTGTGTGTGTATGTAGGTATGTGTATGTGTGCAGTTGCATTATACATAGGTGCAGGAGTATATTGTTGTTCAATGCTCAAATGAGGAGTAGATAGACAGCTGACAACTGATGAAGGGTCGTTCTTTATGTTACTTGTCCTGTACCCGTATATGCATGTGTATGTACACATGCTTACATACATGCATACATATATATATATCTATATGTATATATGTATATATATTATATATATATATATATATATATATATGTATGTATATATATATATATGTATGTATATCACCATCACTTGAAAACTGGTGTTGGTGTGTTTATGTCCCCATAACCTAGTGGTTCAGCAAAAGAGACCAACAGAATAAGTACCAAGATTTAAAAACTGGAGTACTGAGGTTGATTCATTTGACTAAAAATTCTTCGAAAGGCACTGCCCCAGCATGGCCACAACATAATGACGGAAACAAAACAAGATAAAAACAAAACATCTTTACTTATTCCAATCAATTGGCAGAGGCCATACTGGGGCACAGCAATATACCTGACAAGGTAAACATCAAACAGTTCATTCCCAATCTAAAAATTTACCTCTCTTACATCTCATCCACCAAGAAGAAAATAAGAACAAAAATAAAGAAAGTAAAAAGGACATCATACCTTTCTGAAGACAAAAGGCTCATCATTATAGATTGGATTGAGACCATTATTTGGTACTACTTTGGTGCGAAATTCCTTACGAATGGTGTCAGTTGGTAGACCATACATATCCACCTCAACGCATGTTCCAATTTTTTTATCAGATAAAAACTGACCAGAGATTACCTGTAATTAGAAATGAGACAATTAAAATGATAATAGCATTTATTGGAACTACATTATTCATATAAATACGCACGCACGCACACACACACATGTATATATATATATACCGTAAATCCTCGAGTATAGTCCGTCCTTGAGTCTAATACGCAGGGGATTTTTAGGGGGCTGTACCTCTGGAAAACCGAAACCTTGTGTATGATACGCACCCCTTCTCTAACTTGAGTCGTGCGTAATTAAGCCAGCAGCACCTAGTCGAACAAACACTTCCGTGCATGCGTAATACAATAATGGTGATGTTCTTAACTGTTATATGGGAATGTAAATATGTTTGCAAATTGTTTTTGTTACATGTTATTCTGTGTTCTGAATACTTTTATTATAATAAATGTTGCTTGCTGCAAGTTATGGATGATTCTTTTATGACTTCATTGCTTTCAGGCTTAGCTTAAAGTATTTTCGCGCCCGACATCACAAAATGCGTCTGAATAAACATTGCCGGACAGCAAATAGAGACTGGGACATTGCTTAGAAAATATTTTTCATTTTTAACCTCTTATATAGTATGCACTAGGGATTTTGAGCTTTAAATTTTTGGAAAAAAATGCGGATTATACTCCAGGATTTACAGTAATAATATAAATTACATAACAATTTAATAATGTATTTAACTCTTTTGGTCCAGCTGGAATCTTTTTGTACCAGTCAAAAATGTTACAACCCAAATCTTTAAAATTCCCATTCTATGTGATGCAGTATAGTACCATTCTGGTTTTTCTGGTAAGTATGTAGTACTAGACATAGGATTGAAGAGCATGACACCATAATGGCAGCTCAAAAGGCTCACATGCGTACAAACCCCTTACCATTACCGACTTGTGAAAAATTTCCAGGTTGAAAGGGTTAATATAGTGTAGGTTATTTGATAGCCTAAAAGATACATGGGCATATTAAACACATGCCAATTTCAGCAACATTTTTTTAGTGCATTAAAGCTTATGGGAGACCCAGTTTTGCATGTAGCACTTTGAGTGATATTTCTGGGGAGCTGGCAGAAATGTTAGCGTGCTGGGCAAAATACTTAGTGCTATTTCATCTGTCGTTATGTTCTGAGTTCAAATTCTGCCGAGGTTGACTTTGCCTTTCATCCTTTTGGGGTCGATAAAATAAGTACCAGTGATACAGTGGGGTCGATGTGATCGACTAGTACCCTCCCCACAAATGTGAGGCCTTGTACCTAAACTAGAAAGCATTTCTGAAGTATTATTTTGGAAAACATGAGTTTCATATGTCATGAAACAAAGTTGCCATCACCATCATTTAACATCTGTTTTCCATGGGTTGGATGGTTTGACAAGAGTTGGCATGCCAGAGAGCTGCACCAGGTTTTAATTAATTGTCTGTTTTGGCTGGATGCCCTTCCTAATGTCAACTGCTAGGTGCATTTTATATGGCACCAGTATGGCAGCGTTTTACATGGCATCAGTATGGTAGCTTTTTACATGATATAATTATGTGCATAATATTCAATAGTGACTGAATTCTTATCTAATTACATATATATGATGTGATGATTTACATATTTATTCTTGACTCATTTTGGCAAATTCAAGCACAAATATGCTAGTTGCTGTTGTGCATGTCACAAGAGAACAATTTCTCTCTTTTATGATGACAGTGTGTTCATAACATACTGGGCTCATTGGTGCAAAGGATTCTGGGACACTGGTATTTCAGCATGAGACTTGTCAGCCAGAAACACCTGGATGTTTGACCTTACAGATGTCACTGCTTTGTTTATAGTTTCAGTGAAGAAAGCTGTTTTTCTGATCAGTGGTGATATCTACCAACAGATAAAAATCTCTATTTGCACTCTGTACAATAAGATCTGAAAATGATAAACTGTAAGCTTAATCTTGATCTACTCCAGTTGATTAAAATATGATACCAGAAAACATGGATGAACAAATAATATCCAAATGTTTAGAGTAAATATTTTAGGGATTATCTGGACAAGGGATTATCTGGACAAACTGTAAAGTGAACTTACCTCAACTGAACAATGTCCGGCAATGACGCCATCTACAGGGCTTTCTGAAAATGGGTCAAATGTCCGGTCTGGCCTCCTCATGAAGTCAGGTTTCAGCAGGTATCTAAGGGAAGCAGGAGCCATCAGAGGAGAAGAGGAAGACACAAAAAGAAATAAAAAATGTTAAACATCAACTTTATTTTTGCTCTTCTTTTTCTTTCCTAATATCATGTGTGTGTGTGTGTGTGTGTGTGTGTGTGAATAAGGGAAGCTTTTCTTTTAAACATATTCAAATTACAACAGCATTTAAGTTTGATCATTTTCATTATACGTCTTTCATATTTCATTATTAGCTTCGTATAGGACAGTGTTTCTTCTAAATCCATTTAAAACTTGTACCAGAATCTCATCATAAAGACTTCATGGAAATGTGAAAAATCCTTAATAAAAATGATCAAACTTGAAATATAGCAGTGTTTTTAATATAACACATTTTAGCATGGAAAAAAAAGACATTAAAATGAACCAGTACATGAAAACACACACTTTAATGTAAAGAATAAGCACAAACAATAAAACTATGTAACAGAACAATAAACAATTTAGCCTTCATCAGCTACCTAGCTAAGGATTCTGATAGTTTTAGTGTCTTGAGATAGGACTGTTACATAAATGGTATTAACAAACCACTGAGTATAATTGTTAAGTAATTAAAAAGATGAAACACAAAAATGAGTTAATCACATATTTCGTTTTTGTAAGTGGTTTGCAAGATTCTTTATGTGAATTTGTGTGTTGAAGCATATTTTATTAACTAGGTATTGCTTAGTGTTAATAATATATATATATATTTCTTTACTACCCGCAAGGGGCTAAACATAGAGGGGACAAACAAGGACAGACAAATGGATTAAGTCGATTACATCAATCCCAGTGCGAAACTGGTACTTTATTTATCGACCCCGAAAGGATGAAAGGCAAAGTCGACCTCGGTGGAATTTGAACTCAGAACGTAACGACAGACAAAATACCGCTAAGCATTTCGCCCAGCACGCTAACGTTTCTGCCAGCTCATATATATATAATTACAATTATATATGATATAAATATATATGTACATACAATACCATAGACTTTAAGAATTTAAGACTAAAGTAAATTATAATTAAAATGATAAGAATTATTAAAATTATCAGCTTACCCACAGTTTCCATTGTATTCAAATTTTCCCTGATTAAGCTGCATAGCAAGGTCTGGAGTTTGGAAATTCAACGCCACCATTTGGCAACCTGCATTCCAGAAGATCTGTGGAAAAATAAACAGGAAGTTGTATTCTAATAACTGCTATAGAAACTGGGTAGATAAATGGATGGGTGGTTTGGTAGGAAGTGAAGATGTCTAGGATGAGGGCCTGAATAAGGAAGAGGATAGGAGGGGTAAGTTGATGGGTGGCTACAAGATGGGGGTTTATGGAACTGATCAGATAATTACATAACCAGAAAGATAAAAGGATGAGTGCATAAACAGCTGGGTTGTCGGTGAGGATGTCAATAAGTGCCTAGCTAGATGGCTAAATTGGTGAGTCCAGGGTATGACTTTAAACCACCCCCTGTAGTATGGGGGGGCATGGTTTGGGAGTCCTAGGGCTTTGAAGAGTGTGAAGCCACCTCTTAGCCACACTTAATCCAGAGCAGTAGCACCTGCCAGGGTCCCAGCTACTGGTTAATTAACATGTCATGGAATTACCTCCTGAAGAAGGTCACTCACAGACAACCCAAAGGACCCTGGGTAGAGGAGGTCATTTGGCTCTTTAACTGCTCATCTAAGAGAAGATAACTTCATACAAATCCTGCGTGCTGGTAACTAAAGGACTTGTGGCACTTGTTGCACCAAACTAACACAAGTTTGAAGGACGAGAGAATGGGACGAGCTCTGCACATATCATACCCATTCTAATAATGTTCATCATGCAAGTTGTTCAGCCAACCAAAATACAGAACACAACAAAACACTGAACTGGGAACACTGTGCAGCTGTGTCTTGAACTTCAAAAGCAGTGAAAGAGTCCAGTCAGGTGAATAACCAAGTAGTTGGGTGACTGGTAGATGGAGATGTGAGTTAGTGGTCAGATATGCCTAGCAAGATGTAGTGGGTAGCGATTTTCTTCCCCACTTCAGGGAGTGACGACCTTGCCTGACACGGGTCCCAGGCTCAGCTGACAGTACTCAGTATGGGCCCCTATCCAGGCTTATAGAAAGGGGACAACCTTCAAAGAAATCTAGAGTGGAGCCCTGTAGGTGGTTTAGTGTTTGACTCAACACTCTTTCGGCAGCTCCTGCAACCAAGCTGGTGCCAAACGTAATGCTCTGCACTCCTTTGGACTACGTCAGCAAGGTCAAGAGAGGAAACCTGACGACTGGGCTACCCAGGATCTTCTTACATCTAGCCCAGGCCTGCGCAAAACTGGAGAGGACATGAAATGTAAAAACCAGACTGGATTAGTTTATGCGCAACTCCATTGTCTCCCGAGACAAAAGGATGCCAACAACAACAAATGCTTAGGAAGATGGGTAAGTTTACAAGTGTACATTGCCATTGCAGCTTCCCTGAACTGGAGGGAATCATGTCATTAATATTTCTAAGTTAACATTTGTGGGAAAGATACAAACAAGGAAGGGATTCAAAAGAGATGACATTCTTAGAAGGAAGGATCAGTGCAGGCCCTTGGGAATGTTGGACACAGCAGAGGTAATGGGAGGAGGAGAGATGAGTAGGGTGTGAATACCTGAATGGGAGTGGCATGAACCCAACCAGCTTCAAGGAGCAGAGGCCATCTCAGTAGTGGCAGAAAAGGGCAGGGAGAAGATACAGTATGCCTAGGTGTGAACCAGAGGCTGGAATGTGTCAGGGTGTGTCACTATGGCAACCAGATATGTGGAACTTTTTTGCACTCGATGACGTTTGTGCAGCTGTTGAGCAATAATCCATTGAGGATTACATCTGAGTTTTATAGTTTATCAATAATCCTTATGGGCTGAAGTGTCCTCTAGCTCTGACAAGAAGCATTAGTTTTTGGGATGCAACCCTAGCTTTGTTAAAGATGTGCTTTCACCAGGGGAGATCCTCAACGCTATTGAGACCCAATATTTAATGCAGTTATGATGGCTCTAGCTGGGTGTTGCTCATGATTAAAAGTATACGTTTGTGTGTGTGTTGTGAAAATGCTGTCTTCTTATGAGTAGCACTTGGGCTTTTTGTTATATATTTTTGAGGCACGTAAGAGAACCATCCGAACGTGGCCGTTGTCAGCGCCGCCCCGACTGGCCTCGTGCTGGTGGCACGTAAAAAGCATCATCCGTTCGTGGCTGTTGCCAGCCTCGCCTGGACCCCGTGCCAGTGGCACGTAAAAAGCACCATCCGATCATGGCCGTTTGCCAGCCCCGTCTGGTACCTGTGCCGGTGGCACATAAAAAACACCCACTACACTCACGGAGTGGTTGGTGTTAGGAAGAGCATCCAGCCGTAGAAACATTGCCAGATCAGACTGGGCCTGGTGCAGCCTTCTGGCTTCCCAGACCCCAGTTGAACCGTCCAACCCATGCTAGCATGGAAAGCGGACGCTAAACGATGAACGATGATTAGTGTAGAATTAAGATTGCATTCCTGGAGGGTTTACAGAGGCAAGTATTACAGCTGGTCGTTTGGACACTTCATACAAATATTTAGATTTCATGACATGTACTGAGCACTCTTTCCTTTTGTTTGTTTACCCCTCCCCCACTGTCTGTCTCACGCATGCACACACACAAACC
This sequence comes from Octopus sinensis, assembly GCF_006345805.1. Lineage (NCBI taxonomy): Eukaryota > Metazoa > Mollusca > Cephalopoda > Octopoda > Octopodidae > Octopus > Octopus sinensis. Next base: position 19,322,929 of record NC_043007.1, read on the forward strand.
AAACAACAAAACAAATGAGTGAAAAAATAACAAAACAAACTTACCTGTGGCATATAATTACTGGAATCAACTCTTCCACCTCTTGGGTAGATACGACTCATTTGGCGCTTATTATAACTGGGGAACGTGTTAAGGAAAATGGCAGAATATTGTGGGGTGGGGAAAGGGCTTTTATTGGAAAAGAAAGAGCATTAAAAGAACAAAATCATCATTATTATTATTATGGTTAAATACATGATGAAAAGACCTCCACTGCAACATCATTTTGGAATTAATCCCCATCCATCAGCCGAGCAGCAACAAAAAACTCTTCTTCTTCTTCTTCTTCTTCTTCTTCTTCATCTTCTTCATTATTATTATTATTAATATCATTATTATTATTATAATCTTAATTTTTAATATACTATAGATTTTCCACCTCTGTATGTCTCTCGATAGTAAAAATTGGTTTTGGGTGTTGGTCATATCTCATTCTACACTTCAATATATAATTGTACATACCCCTGGCCAATGCCATTACCACTTGATTGGTCCTGTGCCAGTGGCACATAAAAAGTGCCATTGAGCGTGGTCATTGCCAGTGCCGCCTTACTCACTCCCATGTCAGTGGCACGTAAAAAGCACCATTCAAGCATGGTCAATGCCAGTACTGCCTGGCTGGCCCTCATGCCGGTGGCACATAAAAAGCACCCACTACACTTTCAGAGTGGTTGGCATTAGGAAGGGCATCCAGCTGTAGAAACTTTACCAGATTAGATTGGAGTCTGGTACAGCCTTCTGACTTGCCAGTCCTCAGCTAAACCGTCAAACCCATGCCAGCATGGAAAGTAGATGTTAAACGACGACGATGATGATATATATATATATATAATTGCATTCTTTCGTGTGTATATATATGCATATATGTGCCTGTTTCCATCCAATCGCCTTCATTTCATAAATATGAATGAATTTGTTGAATTTTGTTTAAGTTAAATCATATACTGATTACACATATATATATATATATATATACGAGGATGAATCAAAAAGTAATGCCATTTTCTTTAGGATAGGTATAATTACCAACACAGGAACACATATTAGACATCAAAATGAAGCTTATTATGAATTTATTGTTTTTCCTTTTGAAAAGAAATCAACCAGAATGACACCTTGAGCATCCAAAAAGACAGTTGCTATGAATTTTCCAACTGACTTTTGCGTGTTGATCATTTTCGGTGGTGGTAACATAGAGTGGTGTCATTCCATTGACTGCCTCTTTGATTACAGTTCATAATGCTGAACCCATGTTTCATCGCCTGTTACGAGCCTTCGAAAGAAGGTGTTGTCTCTTTGACTTTGTAGTGAAGAAGTGGCTCAAAGAACAATCAACAGAATTTTACAGCGCAGGGATACATGCTCTCATTCGAAGATGAAATATTGCTATTGAGAGAAACGGTGACATTGTTGAGAAGTAGGGATGTGATCTCCAGAGGACCAGCTTCATTTCGATGTATGATACACGTTCTTGTGTTGGTAATTATACCTGTCCTAAACAAAAGGGTATTGCTTTTTGACTCACCCTCATATACATACATATATACAACACATGTATATACACACACACACACACATATATACATAAATATATATATCCATATATATACATGTGCATGTGTGTGTGTTTTCCTTATTGTCTTCTGTTTTTTAATTGCCTTATCAGAGGAGGAAGGGTAGAGCAGTTCCATTGACCCTCCCCAGAACCCCTCGGGCAAGTGATACAATAAAGATCTCGTCCATAGACCAGAGACTCTGACTCAAATTACCAACATCAAACAGATTCCATTAAATGTACCCAAAGCTCAAACAGAGAAATTCTTCCTCAGGATGCAGGTACACTTTCCGAAAATCAATATTTTCTACAAAGTGATGGCATGTTGTCAATTTAATGTGACAGTCCCATGAAAGGGAAGAATGCTACTGTTATTTAGCCCCAAGAAACACCGTTTCCAGCTGGCTATGAAACATTTTCTGTGTCCTTATGTTTTCAAAGGGGAGATAAGTACCACCACCCAGCAAAGCCAGCACTCAGAAACTAGTTTCAGAGTCATTGCTCATCATCAGTCTGGAGTAGCATGGCTAGCTAGCTGTCAATGACTACCCACCTTTGAAACATATGTTTCTAGTGAAATACATTCACTGATTTCGAAAATAGAAATAATACATTTCTAAATCTCTCCAAGAGATTTATACAGTAGCAGCACGATAAAGCGATGGTATGTTGTCAACTTAATGTGACAGTCCCATAAAAGGGAAGAATGCTATTGCTATTTAGCCCCAGGAAACACCGTTTCCAGTTGGCCATGACACATTTTCTGTTTCCTTAGTTCTTGAGTAAATGAAGTACTTCAAAAGGATTTTGAATTATCATTATTATTATTATTACTATTATTATTATTAAGGTGGTGAGCTGGTAGAATTGTTAGCATGTCAAGCAAAACGCTCAGTAGCATTTTGAGTTCAAATTCCACAGAGGTTGACTTTGCCTTTCATCCTTTCAGGGTCGATAAAATATATACCAGTTGCATACTGGGGCCGATGTAATTGATATACCTCCACCCCTGAACTTGCTGGCCTTGTGCCAAAGTTTGAAACTGTTGTTGTTATTATTTCGTTTTTGTACCTGGTTTGCAAGATTCTTTACATGAACGCCTGTGTTGAAGCATATTTTATTGTGTCTGGGGAGAGTCATTCTGTTTTACTGCCTTGTTAATTAACACACTCACAGGTTCAATTTCCACTCATTTACTTCTTTTTTTCCTTTTTTTTTTCTAAAATTTTCGATGCTTCTTGCATGAAGACGTTGCAAGAAGCAACAAAAATAAATAAATAAGTAAATGAGTGGAAATTGAACCTGAGAGTGTGTTAATTAACAAGGCATTAAAATAAAATGACTCTCCCCAGAAAACAACAAAATTATTATTATTATTATTGTTATTATTATTGTTATTACTATTATTATTATTATTATTATTAAAGTGGTGAGAGTGTTGAATCATTAGCATGCCTGACAAAATATATATACGTGTGTATGTGTGTGTGTGTGTATATATATATATATATATATATATATATATAAACATTTTTTATTATATATATATATATGTATGTATGTATAAATATTCATAAATATATAAATTTACACACATACATACATACATATATACACACATATATCTCCTATTATGCTCTTTCTCTCTCTATATATATATATGTGTGTGTGTGTGTGTGCATGCATGTGCACACATTTATATACACACACACATAAATACATAAATATATAGTCACACATTCACATCCATTTATATTCTTCTCTAGCTTATTTCCCTCTTTTGAGAGCAGTAATCTTGTAAGTTATAAATCTCCTGTGAGCCAATCACTGGTCCATTATATTTCTGAAGGGAGACTTAAAGAAGCATGATACTACAGGATATATTTCTTGGAAAGCATCAGTTTATCCATTTTTGACATCAACAATGATCTATGCATTGGGTATGAAGCATTTTGGTACCATTCATTTGGCATTGCTGAGTCAATGATGACTTACTTGACATCCGATTATATTACTGCACCTTCCTCTCTCTCTCTCTCTCTCTGTTTGCCTCCAGTACCAAAAAGTACTGTGGCTCAAACAGGTTCAATATCCAGTCAGCCGTGCCAAATTGTTAGCATCCCAAACAGCCACAGTCAATCACCTCATTCAGATATTCAGTTACATCATCTTACACACATTTCATTAACAAAGAATGATAATTAGCTATACATTATATAAATTATATCATCCAGTTACATTGTCCACTGATAGCAACACTGTCACCAGTCCAGTGTATTCATGATAGATATGAACCATGTATTGTTGAAATGCCTTATGAAGGAAGAAATACAATACCAAGACCTCCATTCCTAAACTAAAGTTGTCAAATCATCAGAGATTCGTAATTTTCATTACTAATTTTACAAATTAAGAATGAGAATTATGAATCTCTGAAGATTTGACAATGCAATTGAATCATATAATTTACATTATAAATAACTAATTATCATTGTTTGTTAATGATGGTGTAACTAAATATTTTATGAGCAAACTATCTGCTTTATGGTTTTCTATGATGTACTATATGACATATCCAGCTGTGGATTTCAGTCAAATGATATGTGGACTATAACACTGGTGCTTTCCATAATTTCATCATTTCCCTTCAAACATACAGGAAAACACATGGAGTTATTTGGTTAGTTGGTATGTAATTTGAAGTTAAATTGGTTTCTGTGTGCGTGAGAGTATAGGCGCAGGTGTGGCTGTTTGGTAAGTAGCTTGTTTCCCAACCACATGGTTCCAGGTTCAGTCCCACAGCGTGACACCTTGGGTAAGTAAGTGTCTTCTACTATAGCCTTGGGCCGACCAATGCCTTGTGAGTGGTTTTGGTAGACAGAAACTGAAAGAAGCCCATCATACATATATATGTATGTATGTATGTATGTGTGTGTTTGTTTGTTTGTTTCCCCAACATCACTTGACAACTGCTGGGGGATAAACACTGACACACAAACATATATATACATATACGATGGGCTTCTTTCAGTTTCTATCTACCAAATCCACTCACAAGGCTTTGCTTGGCCCAAGGCTATAGTGGAAGACACTTACCCAAGGTGTCACACTGTAGGACTGAACCCGGAACCATGTGGTTAGGAAGCAAGCTACTTACCATACAGCTACAACTTTTACTATATATGTATATATATTTTTCAACACACATGTATACACATCAAATAAAGGATTATAATGCTTGTTTGAAGAATGGGCAGAAGGTAGTATTGGTTAACAAATAGCAAAAACACTTTGATATCACTGTAAAATACAACTCACAACATAACACCAGCAATATGAGTTAATAAATAAACACAAAAATAAATTAAAATTAAAATAATAAAAATCACAAAAAAGCCCCCAAACAAAAATATGAGAATATTAAAATAAAATAAAATAAAACAAAACAATTCAGAAGCAAATAAATGATTATACAACAAATATTAATTAATATAATTACAATATCGCTACTACTACTACTACCACTGCTACTACATCTACTACTACTACCAGTAGTAGTAGTAGTAATAGTTTTACAGGACAATATTTACACAGAAACAACAGAAATAGTGGTGGTGGTGGTGGTGGTGGTGTTATATAGTTTCGTTTGAATTCAAATATTCCCCCACTCTCCCCCCTCTCTGTCTTGTATATGCATGCATCGATATGCACATGAACTAACAAGGGCACCCCCACCCGTACATAGTTACTCAACCTGCAAGAAATAACAATCAAATCTTCCTCAAACTACATCCTGCCTACTTTATAGAGAGAAGCACACATCAGCTAATGTAATCCTCGACTTACTAAATAATATTAATAATAATAATAATAATTGTCGTCGTTGTCTCCCATTTTGTCACTGGTTGGCTGGTTCAACAGGATGCAATGTTCCTAAGGACCCTATTGTAGTCCAGTGTCAGTTTTGGCAAGGTTTCTATGCCTGGATCCCTTTCCTAATGCCAACCACTTTACAGAGAGTTCAGGGTGTATTTTCCATGGCACCAGCATCAATGCTTCTTATGTGGCACCAGCCCCAGTGGGGTTACCATGTAGCCTGCAAAGAATCTTTACTTCTAAACTAAACAAATTAATGTTTTTGTCAATTCAGGCGCTAACGCACCAAGTGTCTTATCGCAGGCTGTGTACACAATCTCACTTGAGATTGAACCAAGAACTTTTAGCTGTAAACTCACAATATGAACACTCTTATCAATTAAGCCACAAATAAGATGTTCGTAACAATATGGAATAGATTTGGAGGTATTGATCTCTGAATTAAACCAATCACTTTCTAACACATTAACTTTGGTACCTTGATCAGATGCACATCTGATCATGCTCTGAAGATGGCAACAAGTGTGATCAAAAGTTTAGCTTATCTTTGATCCTTTATTTTTCTTCTTCTCTTAACATATAACAACTCTTTTCCAAACCTGGGCAGGTGTAGTGCTAGAAAATACACGTGACTCCACATTAATTGCCCTTGGATCACCGCTAGAGGCACTTGTCTCAAGAACTCTGTCAGTGATTGATCCTGGAACCATGTGGTTGAAAAGCAAACTTCTTAACCACACAGTCATCTGTACATCTAGGAGTCTAGAATAGTAAAAGGGATGGTCATGGGTAGAATTCCTTAAATGCTATCTTTGGACTCTCAGACATGAATTTGGTCCCTAACCTTTCAGCAGTCAGATTACCCAGTTAGATATAATCCTTGTTTATCTACATTGTTTTGAACTAATCATGGATTATCTTGTAGCTTCAAGATTTCAATGATGCGATTGCACCTTTTTAGAACAACATTGCAGGATAGGTACGCGAGGTCGAATCTGGTCAGTATTAGCATAAAACAAAAAAGGGTTTGACCCAGTTACGTCTGGTTTAATTGTTAAGGGGCCAAGAATATGATTCAAAGCTGCACCCTCTACTCCCCACCCCACACAATTAACACTATGCATCATCTTTGTCCCCCTCGCCACTCCACCACCAGATATAGACACACAGACAAATGGACAGAAGGATGGACGGATGGACAGACGGAGCACAATACAACAAGGATACTCGACAAAATCCAAGCAGCTGTGTTTGATGAGACTCAGTCCTGCGTTCTCGTTGAACGAAGACATGTTGTAATGAAGTCTTCTAGCTTGCAAATAAAACCAAAAGAAAAAAAGAAGAAAAGAAAAAAACGACACCAAAAAGAAGTGAAAATAAATAAAAACACAACAGAAACACAAAAAAAAACCAATGATTCATGCAACAACAACAAGAACAACGACATTAATAATTAGCAGCAACATCAATGGTAAGAGTAGTGAGAAAAAAAAAACACAAACATGATAGAAAGATGCAGAGAGATGAGAGAGAGAGAGAGAGAGAGACAGAGAGAGATGGAGAGAGAGAGAAGGAGAGAGAGAAGGAGTGTGTATGTGTGTAGTTGGATTGCTTCTATAAACGGTCAAATGTCTCTTGAAGCACAGACAGTGTCCAGACACTGTGTGACTCTGGACAATGTCCACACTTCTACACGCTGAACAAACAAATATATGGACATGTGTATGTTTGTGCATGCATGTGTGTGTATGTTTGTGTGTGTGTGAAGGCGTGTGGCCTAGTGGTTAGGCTATCGCACTCATAATCAGTAGATCACAGGTTCAATTCCGTGACTGGGTAGCATGTTGTGTTCTTGAGCCAAATGCTTCATTTCGTGTTGCTGCAGTCTCCTTTCAATTAGAGGGCAATTTTGGCCTGCTTGCCTGGCTAGTGGGGTGGCATCATTTAAAGGCTAAAATGGTGTAAAGCTGGTGTCGAGTGATATTTAACAACAACTAACAGCTTTATTGAACATGTGATCATGTGATATATCTATATATATAAAGCTGAAGTTGTCTGTGTGTGTGTGGCAGGTTTGGTAGCCTTCAACTAACACTATCTCCTCTGAGACCCTGCGGCACAAGTTGACCAAAATTGAGAGTATGATAGAAGAAGGCTTGCTCTTCCTTCCGTAGAAGAAAAAATTCAAATCGGACCATGTTAACACCAAAAATTATTTACATCAAAAAGGTGCCTTTTTTTCTATGAAAATCCCTATTTTTTTACGATTTTTTGATTGCTGTGTCACCATTTTTTGGTGTATTTCAACCAGAAAAATGTTCACTTAAAGAGAATAACAAGCTACATAATGCAAAATTTTTACTTTCCAAAAATTCTAATTCTAAAGGGTCGAAACAAACCCGAGCAACGCCGAGCAATACTGCTAGTTTAAAAATAAAATGGACTCTCCCCTCATTAGACGACGGATGAGAGTTTGGCATTTTCATGCTGAACAACGACACAGATGATTTGTATATATATATATACGATGGGCTTCTTTCAATTTCCATCTACCAAATCCACTCACAAGGCTTTGGTCAGCCCAACAATCATCAGAAAAGGCTGTAAGGAATAGCTTGGTGCAATCGCTTTTCCTTCTGGAAGTCTGAATGTGCCACATCCATTCAGCTGTTTTTATATCTGCTGTAAAATCCAGAATGAAATTGTCCTGTTTGGAACCGAGGGAGAAAAACTTTTTAGTTCACCAGAGTTACATCCCTTGGATTGAGATCTGGAAAAAAAGCCCATCATAGTATGTTGGATACTTACTTGTAGGGTGGGGCTGGACCAGGTAAGAGAAGAGTCATGTAGTCAAGTGGAGTGAATAGGGATGGGAGATGGTTGCGGAGGTAGTCAATATGTATTTATGTATGTACATGTACCACAAATGGATGTAGCAAGTCTTATATTTATTCCTCAGATTTTAGATGGGGGAAATAGCTGAGATGTTGCTAACCAGTATGCTAAGACAAACCTGCACTCATGTGGACAGGATTAGAAAATTTCGCTCCTACGATTAAGATAGGTGCCTGGGTGAAAAGAGTTCTTTAGTATGATCCTCTTCTCAGCCAAGCAGAACCTGCAACTCCAACTACCATAAAGGTGAGGCCTATATTTTCTTACTATCCTCTGTCACTGTCTCTGTGTGTGCGTGTGTATATATATATATATATATATATATATGGGGGTGGGTATGTATATACCTGCACAGATGTGTATGAGTGTGTATGCATATTGATTGTAATATATGGTATGTTTTAAAAACAAATTTAAAATATTACATTTAAATTAATATCAAAAGAAAACAAGTTAGATTAATAGCAAAAATAACAAAATTAAAATTCACAAAATATTTTCAAAGTTGTTAAAAGAAATCCAACAGAAACAATAACAACAACATCAGTAACAATGATAATGAATATCTTTTGTTGTTGTTTTTTTTTAACTAGACATAATGCTAATTACCTGTAACTATTGACTGCATTACCTTTAATTATTTACTGGCTCTGGAGGAGATGGAAGTTAAAGTTTGACAATTTAGTTAGAAATCAGACCATTGTTTTAATGGATTAATTAATTAATCAATCAATCAACCAATTAATTAATTAATTAACTTGAAACAGCCTCTAATATTCTAGAACAAGACCTGTTCTCGGTAGAAAGGTGAATGAAATCTAAAATGTCCCTTGTCAATCCATCGAATCCTGTTTCAATTCCTTAGTATTTCTGGACCTGTGGAACAGTTTGCAACTGGGAAGATGGCTGTTTTGGGGTACGGACGTTGTGGCAATAGGGAGAGAGAAAAAGAGAGGTAGGTAGGTAGGTAAGTAGGTTGATAGGTAGGTAGATAAATTTATAAATAGGTTGGTAGGCCACTAAGTACCCAGATAGGTAGGTGGGATCCTTACTGTAAAATGGGTGTTGTTACAAGTACCCAGATTGGTAGGTAGGATCCTTACTGTAAAATGGGTGTTGTTACATCACCGTTATCTGTTGTCCTGCCCCGACAAGGAACTGCAATGACTTTGGGGCTGAAGGAAAACAGTTACAGGTAACTGCCTTCAAATACTGATGTGGGGTGGTCAACAATTATGATGACCTCTCTGTCCAGTATTTAGTCTGACACTGATTTCACTGATATTGCTGGACAATGAAAGATGAAACGAATCAACTACAAAGAGAAGTGCCCAATACTGAATTAAATGCTGCAACCAGTTTTTGACTGCATTGGGTTTTTTTTCCCATTACATGTGAACACACACACACACACACCTATAGGTTTATCAAAGGCCCTCTGCACAGTTTCTTGATTGCAGCTGCCTGACGAATGAGGACATAAAACTCGGAGTAGCAGATTTTGTGTTGTTTTTGTGGCTTTAATAATAAAAACAAAACATATTACTCTACCTGTGGCATTCGAGTACTATTTTTTTCCCACCTTGTTTCGCATTTATGTGCTTACTCATGTACATATACATATCTATATCTATCTGTCTATCTATCTATCTATCTATCTATCTATCTATCTATCTATCTATCTCTCTCTCTCTCTCTCTCTCCTCTCTCTCTCTCTCTCTCTCTCTCTCTCTCTCTCTATATATATATATATATATATATATATATATCAAAATACAGACACATCTAAGACCTGTGCTGCTTTGTGACTCTGGTTATTAATATCTGGCACAATAATATTTACCTTTCAATAAACAGTAAGTGCTGCGTTCTCTCTGCAGCTTGTAAAACAGATGCAAAGAATCTCTGATGAGGCTTTAATTAAAAACAAAACTAGTTAGTTCAACCTGTTTTATGAACTGCTGTAACGCTTTGTTTGAACCAAGGGGGTCTACCTATTAAAAGTGTACACACTCACACGTGCACACACAGACACACACACATAATACCTAGATATCTCTCTATATATAAACGGCAAAATATGTGTGTGTGTGTGTCCTTTATACAAATCCACAATTTTTCAGTTAGAGGGCTCGCACTTTCTATGATCATTCAAAACTGTCCAAGGGTGGTCGTGCACATCTTTACATTTCCCCAGTCACCCTGCAAAGCCATTCAAAAATCAATAGAAGTGACTTTTTTGTGGATTTTCTATCCAAAACCCAATGAAAATGCCCGAAACTTGATACGCCAATTGAATGCCAGCTAGCTGTATGTGATTGGTCGGAGATTTGGACAGTACTCGAGTGTATGTGTGCACGCACGCAGCTGTATATGCATGCACGAGCACTATGACCTGGTGTTGCCGGGTCACAGTGCTAGTACAATATATAAACAAAAATGGGGGAGAAGCGAGCGGTGCTAGGGAAGGCCAGGGTAGCAAAATCAACAGATTGATGTTTGTTTGCAGGGTTCCTAATGCTGGATCATTCTGAGTTCCCATCAGGGCCCAACAACATGTAGAATTGGAGTTTTGATTTTTTTCGTTTCTCTTCTTTTTTTTTGTTTTTTTTTTCTGGTTTCAGTTTAGAACGAACAAGGATACTTGACAAATTCTATAGCCTGAGTTTTTAAATAGCCTAAACCGGCGTTCTCGTTGAACGACGACATGTGGTAATGGATGTTTCGCTCTGGAAGTATAAAGACATGCAAACTGACATAGAGAGTAGCAATAGTTGGAGGCAGTGGTGAGAGGGGTTGTGCATCAGGTGAGTATAATTGAGGTGGTGGTGGTGGTGGTGGTTAGACTGGTGATGATGATGGCAATGGTTGTGGTGGTGATGGCAGTGGTTGTGGTGGTGATGATAATGATGATGATGATGATAGTGGTGGTGATGATGGTGGTGGTGGTTAAAATGTTGAAGGTGATGGCAGTGGTTGTGGTGGTGATGGTGATGGTGGTAATGGTGTAGGTGATAGTGGTGTTGGTGTTAGGGAGGGTGGTAATGGTGGTTTTGATGATGTTGTTGGCAGAAGCTGATGACAGCAATGGTTTGGTGTGATAATGGTGACGAAGATGATGAGGATGATCATGATGACAAACAATGGTGACACTGATAGTGATGATGATGATGATGATGATGATGGTAATGATGATAGTAATGATGATAATGATGTTGGTGTTGTGTTGCAGGTGATAGAGATTGTGGGGTGGTGTTGGTTGTGAACGAGGTGGTGGTGCTGGTGCTTGTTGATGGAGGAGGTGGTGCTGGAGGACAGGGGTGTTTTAGTGGTTTGGACGGGTGGATAGGTGGGTTCTTGATTTTAAACTCTGTATTGCTTTATTTAGAAAGGAAAAATCAAGGAAAATTGTGCTGAGAGAGAAAAGAAGAGGCCACGGGATTAGGGTGATGCTGAAGGGGGAGAGAAGAAGAGAGGGATCAGAAAATACAGAGGAAGATAGAGAGAGATATAGATATGTAGATAGATTGGTCAATGGAAATACATTAGCTGTTATATCTAGCGTTGCAACAAATGGGCATTATAAGATGTAATAAACTAAAATTAGAAATAATGGGAAAAAAAATCAAGAAAAATATATAAAAAGTCAATTAGTTATTATCATTATTATTATCATTATTATTATTATTATTATTATTATTATTAAGGTGGCAAGCTGGCAGAATCATTAGCACGCTGGATGAAATGCTTAGTAGTATTTCGCCTGTTACTATGTTCTGAGTTCAAACTCCACTGAGGTCGACTATGCCTTTCATCCTTTCGGGGTTGATAAATTAAATACCAGTGAAACACTGGGGTGGACGTAGCCAATTAGTCCCCTCCCCTAAAATTTCAGACTTAGTGCCTATAGTAGAAAGATTATTATAAATTATTATTATTATTATTATTGAGTGAGAGAGCAGTGCATGCCATCAAAGTGACACTGGGGTAAAATATATGAAGCCCTGTATACCCATCATGACTACCCGTCTGATAAGGGTACACCAGGCACATGCATCACAACCATATGTGCGTGACATGGTGATCTCATATCAAGATAAACAGCACATGACCTTGCAACTGGGGTCCAGATAGAATTTTCTTCTGGCCGAGTAGCTGATCCCACTCAAAAGGTCCCTGAAAAAGGATTGTTTAAGGATGATGAATGAAACACCCATGTTTCCAGAGGTGAATTATCCAAACCTCCAAGAATTCCTTTCAACACACGGCTATGATTCTCCCCAACTACTTCTGCTCGTGATCAGAGATGCACATATCGTCAGCCACTAAGGGACATGCTCAACTGGTTACGGTCAAACAACTGACAAGCAAATCTGTGGTATTGAGCAGAATATTTGCTGTAGCCTATCATTTTTTTAATTATTATCATTATTATTTTTATTATTTATTATTATTATTATTATTATTATTATTATTACAAGCTGGTAGGATCATTAGTGTATTGACAAGATGCTTAGATGTATTTCTTCCTTCTCTTTATACTCTGAGTTCAAACGGTGTTAAGGTCAACATTACATTTCATTCCTCTGATCAATGCAATTTATTTCTCCCCTCCCCTCAAAATTGTTGGCCTTGAAAACTGCACCAGTCCTGGGCAACTGTTTTGAGCTTGGTCATTTACATGCCATGGTAACTGGATAACTGGTTTTATGTGTCCTAGGGCTGAAGAAAATCCAAATATGTATAATAATTCTGACACCTGATTTTGTAATCTTAGAGAGAGATGAACACTGAAGGTGGATTAGGTAGGATTTAAATGTAGAAAACAGATTACTCTTTTACTTGTTTCAGTCATTTGACTGCGGCCATGCTGGAGCACTGTCTTTTAGTCGGGCAAATCGACCCCAGGACTTATTCTTTGTAAGCCTAGTACTGATTTTAATGGTCTCTTTTGCCGGACTGCTAAGTTACGGGGACGTAAACACACCAGCATCGGTTGTCAAGCAATGCTGGGGAGACAAACACTGACACACAAACACACACATATATATACATACATATGACGGGCTTCTTTCAGTTTCCGTCTACCAAATCCACTCACAAGGTTTTGGTCGGCCAGACGCTATAGTAGAAGACACTTGCCGATAGTGTCACGCAGTGGGACTGAACCCAGAACCATGTGGTTTGGAAGCAAGCTACTTACCGAACAGCCACTCCCACGCCAGATTATCTGAATTATATACATTTCATCTCTCTAATTCTGCAAAAGGGAATAAAACTGGAATTCTGTCCATTATGACGATGAGGGTTCCAGTTGATCTGATCGATGGAACCACCTGCTCTTAGAATTAACAGGCAAGTGGCTGAGTACCCCACAGACACACATACCATTGATGTGATCCTCAGGATGTGTCAAGGTTGGCCACTTTGAATTACAGGTACAATACATTTTTGCCAGTTGAATGGATTGGAGCAATGTGAAAAATAAAGTGTCTTGCTCAAGGACACAATGTGTGGCCAGGAATTGAACTCGTGGCCTTTATGATTGTAAGCCAAGTAACCTAACTGCTTATATATTATATGTATCATTGAAGGTGTGTTTACTGCTGGGGAAATGGAATCTCAAGTAACAACAATAATAATTCTTTCAAATTTTGGCACAAGGCCTGTAATTTCAAAGGGAGTGGGGCAAGTCGATTACATCATCCCCAGTACTTGATTAATACTTCACTTTGTTGGCCCAGAAAGAAAGAAAGACAAAGTCGACCTCAGCAGGGTTTGAACTCAGAATGTAAAGAGACAGAGAAAATGCTACAAAACATTTTTATCCAACATGTTAACATTTCAGCCAGCTCAGGAAAGGGAAGAGGAGAAAGGAAAAGAAAGAATGAGGAGGAAAACAAGAGTGAGAGTAAGAATCAGAGGAGGAGGAGGAGGAAACATGAAAGGAAGTCGAAGATGAAGTACCTTCCGCTATTTCAAACGACTGGAACTTGACGGGTTGAGCATAGTTGACCATAGCAGAGAGATAAGGGTGGATGTTGGTTGTGGCACCCGTGTATTGGTAGTTTGACATAAGGGCAGCTACTTCATCAGCAGTTAGGGCACCCTGAAAGACAACAGACAATTTGAATTTTCGGAAAGACATCAAAGACACAGGATTTAATGGCAACAGTGAAAAGAAAGTAACGTTATAATTGTGTTAGAGTCATCAGTGTGTGCTGGATGGAGGGAAATAGTAATTCCCAAAGTGTGTGCATGTGGAGATGGACAGATGTGTATTCTGGAATATCAGCTAATGTTTATGACTAAACAATGCATGGCTAGGTGTTGAAAATATAATGATATCCAATTGGCAACTGATGATGGGCAAATATGTTTGATATGTTTGTTATCTGTGTTTTCCCTGTTCTAAGATATTCTTCATTATCATAGGGTTGAACTTGTCAACAGGTTAGTTTCTTGGTTTATGATGGTTTTCTGATATGTATATGCAAGTGTGTTTGTGAATCTGTGTGCATATGTACATATATACATTTATATATATGTATATAAACTTCAAGGTCACTTTCAATATTATTCTTGTTAAAGAATAATAAATTTGTGAAGTATATTTGCCACTTAAATGTGGCTAACTATTAAGGGTGGATACTACTGTAGTGGTTAGCTACATTTAAGTGGCAAATATACTTCACATTGTCATGCAGTTACTGTTCATACCTCGTTCAGAGATTTATTATTGCTTATAACAAATTTGTATTCTTCAAAAGTATGGAGTAACTCTCCAGATCTTTGTTAAATTGTTTTTATTATAACTGAACATAAAAACAACATTAAGATATGTGTGTGTGTGAGTGTATACATATATACTTACACACACACACACACACACACATATATATACATACGTACATAAATTACACAAATAAAAAGTGAATGAAAATTCACAAGAAAATTAAAACAAGTGTTGGAATGTTTTTAGAAAAATTTACCAACTCAAAAAAAACAGATGCAGTTTTTCGCTTAGTTTTGGTAAATCCTTTTACTTGTGTGAATGTTTAAAATAAGTAGTATAGAACTCAACAACAAGAATAGTTTATTGGCAGAATAATTTTTCATGTTAATTTTCTTTCCTTTCCACAGCCTGCCTCCTTTTCTTGATGTTTTGTACCCCACAATCCTGCTTTTGTATATGACATGTTTTGTATTATATTACACACTCTTGTGGTTAGCAAAGAAATTATCATTATCATTAACGATTATTATTATTACTATTATTATTGCTTTGCGCTTGCTTTCATTTCTATCGCAAGTCTTAACCAGAAGTGTTGAGAGGCAACAAACTTTTGCATCTAAAGATGCAAACAGGTGACATGTCATGCAATTGAAAAAGAAAACATAGCAACAAAAAACCCCTGGTGTCAGTGTATAATAAAACAATTCTTGTTATAAAAATTATAAAACAGAATAATAAAATAGATAAGGTTGTATTTATATGAAGAGGAATTTACATAAAACATATAAGATACCTGTTAGTACAATCTTTTTATTATTATTTCATTCATTTTAGTATAGGATTATTTTATTATTTGATATTGTTTGTTATTTCATTGAGATTAATTCTACATCTGTGTCTATGCCTCATAGCATCATACTGTGGCATAACATATCATATCGTATAGATATGATATGGAAATAGACATTAGACAGAGTCAGATAAGTCAACACCAATACATTCCACAAGACACATTACATATACTGTAAATCGTATCCAGAAAGTTTGTCGCAAACATTTTGGCTGCAGGAAAATTCGCCTCAGGATTTTTGGCCGTAGGAAGGTTCACCACTTAGGAAATTTTGCTGTAAGACAAAAGAAGAATTGCTTCCCTTCGTAGATAATTGTTTCAGCCAATTAGAAGGGGTAAAACAATTTCTTAATTCATTTAAAATTTCTGCTAACATTTTTGCTACACAAAAAAAATTTTGTTGAATAAATAAAAAATGTTTAAACGAGTTAGGAAATTGCTTCACCAATTCTAATTGTTTGAAACAATTATATCCCAAGGTGGACAATTCATCTTTGTCTTGTAGCAAAATTTTCTATGCGATGAACTTTCCTTTGGCCCAAAATCCTGAGGGAATTTTCCTACGGCAAAAATGTTTGCGGAAAATTTTCCTAGAACCGTTTAAATCAAAACAGGGGTGTACAAAAGAAGGTATACAGTTGCTTAATACGAATGGAACATTTTTCCCTTTCTCTATTTCTTTTTTATGATAAGAATTCTATGATTCTACGTTGTTTTTAACTAATTCTTTCAATAATAAAATGATTATTCCTAATTTCAGACATTCATTATATGGCTGGAAGTTTGTCCAACAAAGAATGAAAGTGGCTTGTCGAGCAGTGCTGGAAAATGGAGAAATGGTTTGACAGAAATGGACTGAAGAATTTCAAAGACCAGCTTCACCAAGATTCATAATTTACAGAATACATGACAAATTTAAGCAGACTGGATCCGTCTGCAATGCACAAAAAAGCGCTTGGTTGGTCAATGTTTCCATTGCAAAGAATGAAATTCTTGTTGATTAAACATTTACTCAAAATCCCCAGAAATTAAAAAAAAGAGGGCTTCCAATGAATCAGGCATCTTCCACAAATCCCTTAGTCGATTTATGAACTGAATTAGGTTAAAAACTAAAATAGAGAAATGCAAAGAACATTCCACTCAAATTAAGCAACTGTTTGCCTACTTTTGCCCACAATTCAAACACCCAAGAAGAAAATAAAACAGATACAATGTGAAATCAACTAAAGTACATCAACATCAACAGCAACAATATTATTATTATATTATTATTATTATTATTATTATTATTATTATCATCAGTGATAATAATAATAACAATAATAATAAAGAAGCGCCAACAACATATACATAAAAAAACATTCAGACGAGGACAGAACAAAACAAAACAAAAAAAAACAGAAAAAAATAACCAATAGGCAACACAAAGCTGTCAAAAGACAATAAAGCTGACCTGGAGCAGAGAGGGGCATGTCACTGATGAAGGTCATGGACGGTAAAAATACGACTTTAGCAAAGTTAGTTGACTGATTGATAAACTGAATGATTAATCAAACAATCAATTGGTTAATTAGTTAATTAGTTAAACAATTATAAAATAAAGAAGTGAAATGAAATCAGTACATGTGTTTGTTAATGGCTTAATGACCCTCCCAAGATACAACTATACATATATATATGTGTGTATATGTATATAAAATCATGAGGGAGTAGGGATTCAGATCTGGGCAGATATCTTGGTATATAATCCAGATCTGGCTAACCACATCGAATGACAGGGAACATACCGAATTGTAAAAGTTAAACAATTAAGCAGTACTCAATAAGGGAGCAACTAAATGCACATAAATGCTACATCAAAGGACATTAGGATACTTATCCAGTAGAAACACATGTTGGATTGGAATTTATTAAGAATAATACTGTGACGAATAATCTTGTTCTAATTCTCCATTCTTCTTTATGATGTTTTGTATGTGTGTGAGTGTGTGTGTGTGTGTGTGTGTGTATATATATATATATATATATATATATATATATATATGTAGGTCCCGGTTGAGTCGGGGTTAACCACAGTAAATAAGGTACTCAATACATAGCAGAGTAAATTAATTTATTTTATAGAAGGAGCTTCTACAGGACTAGAACTGTTTCATTCAAATGAAACAGTTCTAGTCCTGTAGAAGCTCCTTCTATAAAATAAATAAATATATATATATATATATAGATATAGATGTCTCATTTCTCTGTTATAATGTCTAACAGTTGATGCATACCATCTCTGGATCCCCTCCATTTTACTTCTTGCCGTATATATATATATAATAATATTAGGGAGTAAATCCAAACTTACAGGGAAAAATTAGATTTAGGATTAAATCTAATTTTATAGTATAAATATATATATATTATATTAAATTAGAGATAAAACCACTATTAGGCAAATCAAACTGTGAAAATCATAAACCAATACATATAAATAAAATAATTAATAAAAAATATATAAAATATAAAATTCAAAATTCAAATATTTAAATTAAAGTTAAAATTTAAAAAATTAAAAAATTATTTATTTACATGTATTGGTTTATGATTTTTACTGTTTGATTTGCCTAATAGTGGTTTTATCTCTAATTTAATATAATATATAAATACACACACACACACACATACATACTTACATACACACACATATTCTCTCTCAGAATGAGGTATAGTGTGGATTCTCATAAATACACACTGCACCATATAAATGCACATCTGAACACACACACACATGCATACATGTATCAGCACACACACATGTAGCAACACACACACATGTAGCAACAACATGCATAAAAATACACTCATACATACATCCACACTTTTTCTTTCTTTTTCTCTCTTTCTCTCATAAACATCCCCCTTCACATCCATACACCAATATAAATATTGAACCTGCCAGCTAGGAGACAAACAGACAGACCTGAAGCAGGACTGGAGCAGACAGCACACATCACTGATGAAGTGACAGGAAAAGGTAATGAAAGGACTTTGACAAACATAGCTCATTGATTGATTAACTCAATCATTAATTAAATAATCAGTTAATTGGTTAACCAATTGACAAATAAGAAATAAAGAAATGAAATATAACCAGTGTGTGTGTGCGTGTGTTTATTATTGACATAATGACCCCACCACCAAGATACAACAAAATATATTTCAACACACAAGTTCACATCAAGAATCTTGCAAACCAAATGCAAAAATGAAATAGATAAACTAATTATTTGAATGATCTGATATTGGATATTTCTCATATTTGTGGAATATCAATTACTGGTATTTAAGCAATATGTTTATGAATGGTTAGTGAGTTGGGTGTGATGCTGATGACGTAGCAATAACTCCCGAAATCTGCATATACATCCATTACTCATTTTTCTATCTTCGATCACAGACATATTCGTATATGAAATGTTATAACATTCAGTGCTGGCTCTAATTCTTAAAGGTCTGTAGAGATAACTTTGGAAAGGGATTTGTGGAATAATACATTTTTGGGGAATAATACATTTAAACTTTTGAAGAAAACACAAATACTTGAATTCCAGTGTGTTATGGAAATGTGTTGTTATTGGTTTTGTCTTTCTGGTCTCAGTCAGTGGTTGATTTCATTTCGAGTGTTGGACCTCACAGAGGCAATAAGCAAAACCTTTGGCATTATGTTGTGCAAGAAAGGTGGCACATTTGTTCACTCATTCATGAACCCCAGCCTGATTCCCTGCAGTAAATATTTGATATCCCTTTTATTTTCCATAACTGATGCCATTATGGCTAAGTCATGGCACTCCGTCAGTTACGATGATGAGGGTTCCAGTTGATCCGATCAATGGAAGAGCATGCTCGTGAAATTAATGTGCTGAGTATTCCATAAACACGTGTACCCTTAACGTAGTTCTCGGGGATATTCAGTGTGACAAGGCTAGCCCACTTTGAAATACAGGTAGAAACAGGAAGAAAGAGTGAGAGAAAGTTGTGGTGAAAGAGTACAGCAGGGTCTGCAACTAGCCCCTGCTGGAGCCTCGTGGAGCTTTTAGGTGTTTTTGCTCAATAAACACTCACAACAGCAGGTCTGGGAATTGAAACTGCGATCCTACGATCGCGAGTCCGGTGACCTAACCACTGTGCCATTGCACCTCCTCATGGCTAAGTACAACTGTCACAACACTCATCTCCAAAGACCTTTGAAAGGAATTGCTCTTATTAGTCATTGTATGCAGATATTTGATCAGGAAATGTCAACTGATTGATTATTTATCAGACATAAGTGTACGGCGCAATTAAATATTTAACATATTATATTGTCATGGTTCTACTTAACAGGTTGTTAAGAGTGGGGAGCGGAAGGGACGGTGTGGTGGTGGTGGTGATGGTGTCTAATGAAGCATGCACACACTACACACACAGATATACATTCATATATATATATATATATATATATATATATACGTACATACATATACATTCATATATATATATATATATATATATATACATTCACAAACATTTACAGATCTCATACATACATACAGACATACACATACATAAACAGATACATAAATATATATTACAAATATACACGTGGATATGTACATATATATGTATACATATATACATATGTATGTATATATGTGTGTGTATATGTATATACATACATGCATACATACATATATATATGCACACTCAGGAATGTATGTATATATGCATGTATATAAATATACTCATAAACATTATATATATATATACACACACATACACACATATACATACATATGCATACATATATACACATACACACACATACATACATACACACTCACACACATACATACATACACACTCACACACACACACACACACACACACACACACACACACACACACATACATACATACATACATACATACATACATACATACATACATACATACATACATACAAACAAACAAATATATATTTATGTGTGTGTGTGTGTGTCTGTAAGTGTGTGCACAACATTGTTATCAGATATGAAGACTGGACTGTATTGATGTAATATGTTGAAATAAGTATAAGCAGTGATGAAGGTTTGTATCCTTTTTTGTTTTTTTTGTTTGTATTTACTTATAGTTTGAAGGTCAAGAAATCGTAAAATACCAAAACAAACAAAAGTGTAATGCATAATATATTCAATCACTAAAAACATAACAAGTGATGCAACTGTATTATTATCTCTACCTTAGTGAAAGTAGAGGTATTGTTTTCAGTTGTCTTTGTTTGTTTGTCTGTCCTTGGACAAGATATCTCAAGAACCACTGGATGGATTCAGATGAAACTTTCAAGGATGTTTGGTCTCGTGCCTGGCACAAACTGATTAGATTTTGGGATCGATCTGGTATTGGACAAAGATACTGGATTATTTTTCCGTTTATTTTTTACTTAATTTTTGAGAGCGGTCAGGTTAATTTTTAGTATTCTTGTTTGTGAGATCAGTCGAGTTTATTTCAGATATTCTCATTTTACAAATCACTTCTGGCTAATCATTGAGACGACATTGGTGTTGCCTTGGCGGAGATTTGTGCTCTCTGAGTGCTCTTTTTATTATCATTATGATAATCATTAATATTACTACATGCAAGGGCCTTTAATGCTTGATAGCTCTCTCATACATGCAAACATACACACTATCTCCCCTCTGTACATACATATACATATGCTTACACACACACACACACACAATCATCATCATCATCATCATGTAACTTCACTTTCCATCCTGGCATGGGTTAGATGGTTTGATTGGAACTAGTTCCAGTATGATTTGGCATGGTTTCTATGGCTCTATGCCCTTCCTAATGCCAACCACTCCAAGAATGTAATGGATGCTTTTAATAATGTGTGTATATTGATATATATACATGTCATTATATGAGTATTTTTTTATAAATATTTTATATATATGGATGTACACATCTTCATCATCATTTAACGTCCACTTTTCCATGCCTGCATGGGTCACATGGAATTTGTTGAAGCAGATTTTGTACACATCCATACAGTGGGACTGAACCTGAAACCAGAGAGTTGGGAAGCAGGCTTCTTTATCCATACAACTGAGACCCCCTTCGGTCATGACTGACCATGGGATTACACCTAGGAAGTTACCCTCCAAAGTACAAGTCTGGGCAAGGTTGTTTATGGAAGACCAGCAGCCGCCCATGCATACCAGCCTCCCCTCTCCATGCCACCAGTGTTATCCAAGGGAAAGGCAAAGGGGCCGATACAGCTTGGCCCCTGTGACGTTGCAACTCATTTCTACAACTGAGTGAACTGGAGTAATGTGAAATAAAGTGTCTTGCTCAAGAACATAACACACAGCCCGGTCCGGGATTCGAGCTCACAACCTCACGATCGTAAGCTCGATGCTCTAACCACTGAGCCATGTGCCTTCACATCCATACAACTACACCCATATGTTATGTATATTTACACACACACACACACAGATATACATCATTTTTGGATACTGAAACTTTACAAGTTATCGTCTGAAGTATCTTTTCTCTAATCTAAACACAATTATGAAACGGTAAATAAACATACGGTGGACGTTTTTGAATAATGCAAGTTCCGATTGTATAAAATGGCGCAAAAGGTTGTGTAATGCAGACTGTTAGTTGTGAAAGAGGAAGGAGAATGTACCATCACTTAGAGGTGGGATGATGGGGTTACGCAAAATTATGTAGATATGTTTTTTGGAAATTCGGAAAAAATATGAAAAAAATGTGAGTATATGTGTGAGAATATAAAAAAATATTAAAAAATTGCATGCAAGTTAAAGAATCTAATTTTGCAAGAAAAATAACTCAAAAATTCGAGATGTTTCTGCAACACATAAATCTCCAAAAAATGGAATCAGTAATGGAGAAATCAAGATTCATATTGTTCTGAAATTAGTAATAATTTCAAAGGTCATCTATTTAATGGTGTACTTTTGGAAAGTGAGAATTGTGAGGTATGTTATGACAACTTGTGTCTCAGGTTTTCATGACTGTTTTGAAAAAAAAAAAGTTGTAATTCATTTCATGAATTTGAATGAAAGCTGCCTGATACATTAGGAAGAAGTATATTCAGTGATTGATCATTTGATTTCAAAATACTCACAGCTTTCTTATAGAAACTAAAAGGGCTTCCAAAGGCTAATTGTAAATTTGTTTAAGAGTTTCTTGAATAAATATACAAATATATTTATAGTTTAAATGTATGAAGAAACATTGCCAAAGACTTTTTAAATTCAATATTTTTCCATTTATCAATTAATTATAATTATAAAGTTTTCAATAGAAACTCAGCTAAGGTAACCTAAAGTTTTCAATAGAAAGTTAGTTAAGGTAACCTAAAGTTTTCAATAGAAAGTCAGTTAAGGTAACCTAATGGTGGTGTAAAAATTTTGCGAAATTAGTTATCCACTTTAAACCAAAACAACTCTTTAACACTAATAATACATTTTTTCTACTGAATTCCACTGGTCCTTCTTAATGGTAAATGCCCCTTGAAAGCCTTCATGCATTGTTACACCGTAATTTATAGTTTTTTTAGAATGCATTTTGGGATAACGAGATACATAAGCTTTTAAGCAGCAGATAAAGGGATTATATGTTTGATGTACTTGTTGCTTGAGAACTTCTATATCTTCTGTACTTATCTATCTAAGCTATACTTCATTCTTGACTTGTTGAACTTATTTAAGGTTTCCTGGTTTCTCATTTTATGGTGGTTTAGTTGTATATATTACACCATAGATTTATATTGTGTGATTATCTTTCACAGGAATTCTAATACTGATAAGAGTAATAGTTATGTCAGGGTTTTGAGTTTATAAAAGTTTTGTCACATGTATGTGTGTGTGTGTGTGTGTGTGTGTGTGTGTTAAATATAACACATGTATTGTATGTGTTGATGTCTATACAAATATATTAAATGTGTTTGTATAAGCATTACATATATTAATATATATGTAATATTTCATATATATATACACTATATGCAATAAATGTGTTTTATGTATAAAAAATATATTAAACATGAATGCGTGTGTGCGTGTGTGAGTGTATTTATATATAATTTAGGCGACAGATACTGAGGCAACAAATACTAGCAGCCAAGCGCAGCACACAAGCTCATAGAAAGCCAAAATACATTGGAACTAAATAGCAATAATGGCATTGGTGAGGTGGGGGTGGGGTTGTGAAGACAGACAAGAAAGAGAGAGAGAGAAAGAGAGAAAGAGGCTGAAGGAGAATAGGAAGCAAAAAGGGAGAGAGAGTGAGAGAGAGAAAGTAAGGGAGTGATTGGAGAGAGATGAATATCAAAGGTATGTAGATATGTTTTGGGATTAATAGACACTCAAAGAGAATGGTAAATTATTGATGGTAGGGGTTATGGTGTGGGAAGCAAACCATTAGTTGTAGAGGAATCGTCCAGTGAGGTCAACAGTCAGGAAACCGAAGGACATCATTTGATAAATGAGAAGAATTGGCAAGAACTTTTGGGAATAGACAGGCTCCCTACAGTCTATTTGGTTTTCTTGCCTAAAGTACAGACATTGCCTTTATTACATAATGGTAAAGTTTGGCATGGCGTTAATAATTCCAGTGCTTTAGATACTGAGTTCATTTCCTCCTGTACTTTTGAGCACTTTGAGCAGCAAGTTTGACTCCGCTGGTTTTTGTTGGAGGCAGGTTTCTCTGCCTCTGACCATGTGATAATTGACCCCTTTTGTGCAAATTATGAATGTTCTATGCCATGTGCTTCCCAGTTTTTTTTTCCTTTTTCCATCTGATGTCATCTTTTTGAAAGCTGTTCTGGGAGGCAATTGACAGATTCACCTATCTGGGTAATAGCATCAGTAACAAAGGCAATATTTAGACTAACATCAACCATGGAATTGGCAAAGCTGTGACCGTATTCCAGAGAATGTGTGTTAGTTAATCCTCCAATACAGTTGGCTTACTCAGGGTTGGTAACAGAGCCGGTTTCAGCTGGGTTGGTAACAAGGGTTAAGCATAAAAAATGTAAGTTATTTGTAGTGGGCTATTTTATAGCCATGTTTTAAGGTTTATACCATTCTTTAAGAATTCATTTTGAAATTTTATTTTTGTGGGGAAATGACTAAATGAAGATGTGTACAGTGTAATTTTAGAGACCAGAAGGAATGGTTTGCTGAACGCCCCCCAGCCCCACAAAAAAACTAATGAGTAAGCCTTGATTTTGAAGCCTGTTTTGGACTTCATGAAACTTCATAAAGAATGAAAGGCATTGGAGTTAAGTAATGTTTTTAAAGGAAGGGAAGACATGGCAAAGGGTAGCAGAATAGGGGAGAGAGATATGGAGGGGTGTAAAGGAAAAGAGAGAGGGAGAGAGAAGGAGGGGGTGAGAAAAGAGAAGAGAGATAAAGAAGAAAGAAAAAAAGAGAGAGTGGGGAGATATATCCTTACTCCCGAAAATTCTTAGAAACACAAGGAAGGAGGGTTTGAATGAACAAGTAGGGGTCACAATGAAAAACGTCTCCAACTCCCTACCTTGTCCCCTCACCTCTCCATCCCCTCACCACTATATATTGACTCACTCATATATAATATATATATATATAAAAGAAAATAAATTAAAAAAAAAAGACATTGCGGGTACGCATGGCACGAAGAATTTACAGAAATAGCAGCACATCAGCAGAAACAGATTGGCTCACTTTGTCAAAATCCTGCAGGAAAAGATTTTGATCCAGTACCATAAGGCTCCGCCGGGGGTGGGGACGGGAGAGAAAGAGGGATAGATAGATAAAGAGAGAGAGAGAGAGAGAGAGAAAGAGAGAGAAAGAGAAGAGGGACAGGTTTGAAAAAAGAAAAGAAAAAGAGAAGAAAGATATATGTTAATAAAGAAGAGCGTTAAATTGTGTAAAATGTGATTAAAAACAACAATAACAAAAAAAAAAACTAAAACATAACTTTCAAAAATAACTTAAATAATAATTCATAATGATTTTATAAAATTAAAAAAAAACAACAAAACTGTGAAACAGGTGTTAAGAACTGTTAGGTTTAAAATGCCAAAATGTGAATAAAATTAGGGAAAATGTGACAAAGTAACAAAGAAGTTAGATGTGAGTGAAACAAAATGTAAAGATATTTAATAAAGTTATGTGAAACGTTGAAGACACATCAATGTGTTTTAGAAAGGAATAAAAAAAAATTAATATAAAAGATGCTAAAACACAGAAAAATAAAATGTGAAATTGAGATCAAGAATACGTGAATAATATGCTAAAAATGTGAAAAATATGCTAAAATGTGAAAGATATGCTAAAAATGTGAAAAATATACTAAAATGTGAAAATATGCTAAAATGTGAAAATATGCTAAAAATGTGAAGAATATGCTAAAAATGTGAAAAATATACAAAAGAAGATGTGGATTATTATACATACATAAAACAGATGTGAATTACATAAAACAAAGATGCAAATAATATAGAGAAAATATGTGAATTATATTAAAAAAGAAATATAAAAAATATATACAAAAGATATGTGAGTTATATTTAACATAGATGTGATTTATATGCAAAAAATGTGAATTAAATGCAAAAAAGAGGTATGTGCAAAACAACAGGTAACTAATTAGAAAGTTAAAGTACAATCTTTACAAAAAATAAATGAATAAGAAAATAATGATGATAATAAATAATAATAAATAATATAGAAAATTAAATTAAGTAGGAACAAATTTGAAGTCAGTGAGGAGAGCTGAAATGTGTGAAGATTGATAAGCTAATAAGAAATTGTGAAAAGTGTGCGTGAAACAAGGAAATTATGAAGTAATGAGGATAGATAGGGAGTGTGGGATAAGAGGTGGAATGTGTGAAGTAAAGGGATGAATTTGTGGGACGAGGCATGGTATTTATGTAATAAGGTGTGATATGTATAGGGTAGTGTGTGAAATGGTGTTGGTGTGAAATGTATGGGGTGATGTGTGAAATATGGGCAAGAAGATATGAAATGTTCAGGATGAGGTGTGAAATCTGTGGAGGAAGATGTGAAATATTTGTATGAATGGGTGTGAAAGAGGGAAATATATGGGGTGAGATGTGAAATGTTCTTGGTAATTAGGTATGGAATAAGGAAAGAAAGAAACATTAGGATTATGAAAACAAGAGGAAGTATAAAAAAAAACCCCACTCAATCAGCAGGATAGCTCCCTACAACACTCACTCACACAGAAAAAATATATTAAAAAACTTATGATGGATAGAAAGTGTAATGCGCTAAAAATTGGCTGCAAACATAAACCCAATGGAAGTGAAATACATGTTTTCACCACTAATTTCAATTTAATATGTTAATATATCATACTGTATTCATCTATGTGTCTGCATGTGTGTGTGCATGCACACCTGTGTCTGTGCACATGTATTTATGTAGGTGTGTATGAGTATTTATGTTTGTATATATATATATATATAGGTTTGCATATATGCATATCTGTGTGTGTGTGTATGTTTGTGTATACATATATGTATGTATGTATATATATATATATTGTGTGTGTGCATGTGTATGTATATATATATGTGTACATTATATATATATATATATATATATATTATATATATATATATATATATATATATATTGAGTGAGAAA
>NC_043007.1:19353105-19388105 GCF_006345805.1 Octopus sinensis
TAATTCTAACATCAATTTAGGTTTTATCTAAGGTACCAACGAGTACTTTCTGACAACTCAGATTTTCTATTATGAATAACTCTGTCTTTCTGTACGACACAACTTGTATGAATAATAGAAAAAAAAACTATAATCCATTTTAACATCTAATCTCCTCCATTTACATAAATATGAATGAATTAGTTGAACTGTGTTTAATAAGTTAAATCATATATTTAATATTTGTATATGTATGTAAATATATATCGTTGCTATTATGTTAAACTGTTGTATGTTCAAATTTTCCCAAATGTGTTCTTTTCAATATTTATTTTTGCTTGCAATAGCCGATTCTTTTGGTCAAACTATCGTATCTCCAGCTGCTTCAGATGCCAAGATATGAAAATTGCCAATGTGTAGTACAATGGTTTAGCATTTTACAAAAGTGTAGTAAGTCCCACATATGACGGTTTTGCAAAAATATTTCTGACTGAAAATATCCTACATGCATGGAGTTAGGATTTTATGCCCCCAACAAAGTATTATTGTTCAGCTGAAACTGTTGCTAAGGTAATAAGAAATGGAATGGGGAAACTATTTTTTCGTTTCCTAAAAAAAGCAACGTTTTGGACATTCAAGTTAATCAACATCCAAGTTAATCATCATCATCATCATCAGACAAAAGAGAAACAAACTGAAACAGAAACATGGCAATGCTCTAAAGTAATGTTAATTAGCAGGAATCATCGTTGCATGCAGCTCCTGACAGTGGTTGACATACAGTAGTAGTAGTGTGATAGTAATAATAATAATAATAATAAATGCCCTGATGCAGTACCAGGCAGTGGCTCTCGTGGCTCCTGATCTTAACTGATTGGAAGTGTTATCATGTACATTGTTATGTCTTGGTATAAAAGATGGGCAACAGCAAATATTCTGCTCAATGCCACAGATTTGCTTGTCAGTTGTTCGACCTTAACCAGTTGAGAATGTCCCTTAGTGGCTGACGATATGTGCATCTCTGATCACGAGCAGAAGTAGTGGGGGAGCATCATAGCCATGTGTTGAGAGGGATTCTTTGGGTTTTGAACAATTCACCTTTGGAAACATGGGTGTTTCGTTCAACATCCTTAAACAATCCTTATTCAGGGACCTTTTAAACATGATGGGTTACTCGACCAGAAAAAAATTCTAACTGGGCCCCACCTGCAAGGTCATGTGCTGTTTATCTTGCCCAGCATGCTAACAATTCTGCCAGCTCACCGCCTTAAAGTGATAGAATTAATGTAACCCTGAACAGACAATATAAGAATAAATGCATTATATATTTTTCCAAACACTCTTTGAGTGGAGTGAGGCAGTTGAAGAATGCTGGGATCATAATCCAGAAGTCTGTAGATCAAAACCATACACTGTGAAGAAATGGATACTGTTTTAGATATTAATACTTCATCACTGAGTTGTCTCTAAATGTACCAACCATATACATGTATATACAGGGGTAGGTACAAATTATATTATGTAACTGAAATTTATACAGGTTCAACACGTATCTGCTTCTGCCTTCTGCCACCAACTACTAAAATATGAAATAGGTGAGTATCCTGCTGTTTAAGATGCAATCTAAGGCAAGCAGAGTTATGTCCCTTGTCAAGTAGCAACTCACAATGGCTGTAGGAATGATGCTTGAGCTAACTTAGGGCTCTGACCCTTAACCACTCAGGCATAAGATTTGAACTCAGAATGGAGAGAACTAGAACAAGTACTGGAAGGCATCTTCTCCACCACTCTAGCACATACACACAAGTCAATCACCGTGAATCATGATGGGATCTACTGTCAATCAAAGAGACTGAATAAACCAGAATTTGCTTCTGTACATACTGGCAGACATTTAAGCTGAACTTGTGGTACTGATTTGCCAATGGATAGTCTTATAAACATGATGAACACTGCCTTTCCTTCGAGGAAGTAGTTGAAACTCAAACTGTTTTAAAATGATCAGGTTAACCAGCATGGATTATTTCCAGAAAGGTGTGGTAGATTCGAAACTAAATCACAGGGCAGCTGTGTAAACATCACGGTTAAGACACAGCTGTGTCACATGATCGGCCAATTGATCAGTATGAAGCCATCACACATGATTCAACTTTCTAGAACTTCCGCATTGAATCCTATAAATACATGGTATTTTGGTGGTAATCAGGGTAGCCACCTGACATTTTCATACAACAGTTTAGAAAACATGTTTTGTT
The DNA here is from genome assembly GCF_006345805.1 of Octopus sinensis. NCBI lineage: Eukaryota > Metazoa > Mollusca > Cephalopoda > Octopoda > Octopodidae > Octopus > Octopus sinensis. The sequence goes on from NC_043007.1 coordinate 19,355,340, forward strand.
GTCGTGAATATAGCGTGATTATTTTCCAGTTGGGATGGGCCCGCCATAGGTTGATACAAACCAGTTAAATAGTCGTAGATCCAAGTAGTATATCTTTCCAGCTGAGTAACTGTTGCTGTTATTTTGCCATTAAATGTTTGTGACTGTTGTTAATTACTTCTACATGCAACCCTAGAAAGACATATTTTCTTTCTGCACAAACATCAAGTATTAAAAACCACACCTTGTGACATTAATTAGATTTGTTGACGACTTCTGATTCTCTCTCACGCCTACTTGTCCTAGAAACAACACACCTATGCGCAGAGCTATTAGTATTTTAAAAACGGTAATTCCTAAATCAAATCAGAAGGCCACAAGCTATGTGGGTAAATTACGGTCAAATATAGAATCAGTCTTTTGTTCTCAACTGGTCTTTATTTTATTGATCTTGGGGGAAGATGGAGGCAAAATTCTTTCTGACAGGATTTGGATACGAAATGTCAAAGAGAGGTAATTGAGAAAAACCAAAATAACAAAGCATTTTTCCTTCCACTCTACGAAATCTACCACTGAATCAAGAAATTGGTTGATTCCCACTTTTTCTTTTTTTGTATTTTTTTTGTTTTTTTGAAGATAAAACAAACATCAAAAACTGATTTCTCAAGCAACGGCATCAACAAGAACAGCAGCAATATAAATCATTTGTAATGGACAATGTTTGCTTCTTGGTATTAACAAACAAGCAAATAAAAAAACTATATATATATATGCATAATGGGAAGAATAAGTACTTCAAAGCAGCAACGAAAAACAGCCCAAGATCACAATTTCATTCAGGAAGTTGAATGCATTTAATCATGAATGATGCAAAAATCTCTAAATTGTCTTTGAAAATGAAATTTCATTTTGTGTGTGTGTGTGTGTGTGTGTGTGTGTGTGTGCAATATATGATATATATATATATAATATATATATATATATATATATATATATATAATATATATATATATATAGAATATACATATAATGTATGTGTATATGTATATATATATATATAATATATATATATATATATACACACACATTTTATATATATATATAATATATATATATACATATATAAGAGACCAAAGTGTATGTACACCACTATATGTATATAAAAAAGAATACAAAAAATGGAACAAGAATGCAACAGGTGACAACAAAACATCCAGACAGTTGGACGATACAAAAAGGGACAAGTAAAAATAAAGACAGGTCATTTGGACTCGAATTGACCTATCCTTGCTTTTTCTTGTCCTTTTTTGTATAATCCAACTGTCTGGATGTTTTGTTGTCGCCTGTTACGCTCTTGTTCCATTTTTTGTATTCTGTTATATATATATATATTTGGTTAAAGGGGATTCATATAGAATCAAGGCACATCACAGTGAAGTGCACCCCAATTATAGGTTAGACTGCAAGATGTAAAATGGGATATAGTTAAGTAATCTATTATCATTGGATGGAATGCATTGATGAAGAGAAGTTCACCGTTGTTTGGTAATTTGTCACTTCAATAGTATCCTAAAGTATTGAAAGAGGAATGGAATCTTAGGTGTAGTGCAAAACATAATAAAAACAGACAAATGGGTTGTCTGGTATGGCTACAATTGTTTCGTTCTCTTTATTATGGCTTAAATATGCTACAGTCAGGTGTGTAGCCTGTACAACATTCCATATGATTATGTAATATATTATGCAACTCTCAACTCATCAGGTTTACCAAATATATGAATGAGCAGTGACATGCTGATGAATCAACTGTTCATCATCAAGTGAAATTTCGAATCAGAATTACCAACATTTAAGAAATGCTAAAGTGGGCGGGACTATGATCAATCAATCATTAGGGTGGATAGCAGAATGAGGTTGTAAATTAAAGAATAATTAAACCATAATATCTATTCTAAAGATGTTATTAACATTAGTGACCTTACTTATAAAGACTCGTACTGGCAAAACAGTCTTGTATACCAGCAGATAGCAGGTGCCAAGCATGACATTTGACCCTATCAAAGCAGTTAAAAACAGTTGCCAGCATTCTTCTTTAAAAAAACAAACAAAAAATCCATTTACTGTGTTATATTGTTTAGTATATTAAAGATTGACATGGTTAATAAGTTCCTGTAGTTCTTATTCATTTACTTAATTCTACTTGATTAAAGTGGTCTGATTAATTAGTGCAGAACTAATAGAATATCACCTTTAATTAAAGGAGATTCAGCTATTTATTATTCAGGGAAAATAGCTTAAGGAAAACTGAGAGTAATGGCACAAGTATCTGTATAATTTCAGTGGAGAGGATAGGAAAAGAAAGAGAGAAAATATATTTGGTAAACCTGATGAGTTGGGAGTTAGATAATGTGTTATATAATCTTATAGAATGTTGTGCACACTACATACCTCGCTGTAGCATGTTTATGTTGCTATAAAGAGAATGAAACAATTGTAGTCATACCAGGCAGCCCATTTGTTTGTCTTTATGATTCATGTATATTTATGTATATCTAATAAATATATAGATGTTTGTATGTGTGTGTTTATGTATTTCAGTGCAGTTTACGGTCCAAAGATCGAGCATTAGAAAACAAAAAAAGCCGCAGCAATCCATTAGGTGAAAGACTTGATCAATCAACAAAATTAAACCCAGTTCGACATGGAAATCCATGTACACATGCAAGCATACATATTTATACGCATGCACACAAATACAGATAAATGCACACATATACATACATAGATATGAATATTTACAGACATACATCTATACACCTATATATACGTGTACATACCTCTACACATGTACATACACATATATGCATGTATATATATACATAAATATATATATATATATATATATATGTATATATATATATATATATATATGTATATATATATATATATATATATATATATATATATATATATGTATATATATATATATATATGTATATATATATATGATGAACAATACAAGCTACTAAGTTTGGGCAAACACATGCAGATTCTTTTTTGCTTTTGTTTTTTCTACAGAAATGTGGCAGCAAACAATATATATATATATTTGTGTATATATATATATATATACAATTCTGCAAATCAGGCAAGGCAGTGAGGGGCTGGGGTTAAGGTAAACGTACCTCAGGAGAACTTATTGAGGAGCAAACCTCAGGAGAATTTTGGTTCAGGGATCCAATACTTGCATCCTGGAATGACAAAAAAAGAGCAAGAGAGCTGTGAAGAGGCCATGAAGAGGTAAAGGGATATCAGCCATCACAGCGGCAGAAGGGAGGAGATAGCCGTCCATTGCAGCAAGAGATGAGATGGCAAGGCAAGTTATTGGGAAGCAGCCAGGCTTAATGGTTAAGGTGATGATATCTGGTTGTGGTGGGAGGTCAGTTGTCATGAGATAATTGTGGTGATGGATTTGCTAATGAAAAAGAGATCAATCAATAAGATTAATAAGAAAATTTCCCAGACTATTGAACTTCATTTTAAAGATGAAATCAAACTCTAGATTATCAGATATGTTTGGAGCATATTTGACCTGTAAAAAGGCCGTTTACACTGAGGTTTGCCATGGAGAAAAATTCACAATTTAAGCAAAAGATTTAAAACATCAAATTCACTTTGGAGCAGCCCTTATGAACTGAAATATGTATTTTGAGCTTTTTATACTCTCATCATGTACCAAGTGGGACAACTCTGAAATGACAGGGAGTCTTGGCTTACTCATAATAAATTAATAGAAAATATATGCTGCCTGTGGAGGTGCAATAACCCAGTGGTTAGGGCAGCGGACTCACGGTCTGAGGATTGCAGTTTCGATTCCCAGACCGGGTGTTGTGTGTGTTTATTGAGCGAAAACACCTAAAAAAAGCACCACGAGGCTCCAGCAGTGGGTGGTGGCGACCCCTGTTGTACTCTTTCGCCACAACTTTCTCTCACTCTCTCTTCCTGTTTCTTGAGTAACGCTGCGATGAACTGGCATCCCGTCCAGCTGGGAGGAACACATATGCCATAGAAACCGGGGAAACCGGACCCATGAACCTGGCTAGGCTTGAAAAGGGCGACAAAATATGCTGCCTGCGTGTTATGTCCATCAGACTGGAACAAAATTCATGGATGGTACATGAAGCAGTGATTTGAAATAAGTAAATCCAATTAATTCGAATATATTTTGGGCAGATTTAACCTGTGAAAAGGCCATTTTCATTATGGCCTGCCATTTGTCCAAAGACAATGATTTTTATTGGCTAAACTGGCAAAATGACTAATCCTAAATACAACAATATCTGTTTCAACACGCGATTTCACATCAAAAATCTTGCAAAACAAATATATAAACGTAATAATGATTTCAGTATTTGCCTAAAATGAGAATTATTTCTCCATGGTGAACCACAAACTGCCATTTTTAAAACGAACTAAATCCCAACCTTTCATCAAAATTCAAAGTTAATTTAGTTCCAAACACCAATTTAATAATGATGGTTATTTTGCTTAAATACTTCATTATTTTCAAAACTGATTGGAACAGAAGTAGTGTATTTCTATAGAAATTTGCTAATGAAAGGCTTAAATCAATCATAATCTTTGATCTTGCTGAAGCTCCTTTATATAAAAGTTAATGACCAAAAGAATACGTTATCAGTTGTCCTGTGTGTTACATGGAAATTATGGGTGAGGTTAGGTGAGCTGAAGCTAAGGTACATTTTGGTTTAATTAGGACAAGAATTCATTATTTACATTTGACGAATATTTGTCCTCATCTTGTTTGTTGTTAAACACAACATTTCTGCTGATATACCCTCCAGCCTTCATCAGGTGTTTTGGGGAAATTTTGAACCTGGGTTCTTATTCCTAAGGTATTTTTCGATGTTATTATTATTATCATTATTCAGGTCACTGCCTGGAATCAAACTCGGAATCTTGGGGTTAGTAGCCTGCACTCTTAACCACTACGCCATACGGCATAGTGGTTAAGAGCATGGGCTACTAACCCCAAGATTCCGAGTTCGATTCCTGAATAATAATAATAATAATAATAATAATAATAACAACAATAATAATAACATCGAAAAATACCTTAGGAATGAGAAGCCAAGTTTGAAATTTCCTCAAGACACCTGATGAAGGCTGGAGGGTATATCAGCCAAAACGTTGTGTTAACAACAAACAAGATGAGGACAAATTTTCGTTAAATGTAAATAATGGACATAATTCCTCATCTCTCATTTATAGAACTGGACAAGAATTCAGTTCTCATTTGAACTATTTCATTTAAACTTCTTCTCATGCCAGCAATATTTGGCCAGAGAAAATAGCTCTTGGAGAAGGATGGTCTCTGACATTCAGGCTCTTGCCTTTGGTGGGACCAATGGTGCTCTTCACACACAATATAAAGATTTAGTCCCTAAAGTTGACTCCAATGACTGAGAAAGGGTTACAAAATGGATGGAGAGCACCAGAGAAAGAGAGAGAGAGAGAGAGGGAAGGAGAGAGAGGGAGATTTTTATTTATTTATATATTTGTTAGTGATGTAGTTTGATGAGTATGAGAACCACGGGTCTCCGTAAAAGGTATTGAAAACCCTCTCAACTTAGCCAACACAGCCACGACTTACTTCCACGCTAAACACTGAAAAATATTTTCATTGTTTGAAAATTTGAAAACAAAACAAGAAGAATATAAAATCTTTTCAAAGAACATACTGGAAATAAAAACTAATATTATACACAGGAAATATACAATAATAATCATAGCTTTGATATTGTTGGTATTGAAAGAAGACTGAACGAGGAGGGGAAAAAAAATACTATACAGGGACGGAAAAAAGCAGGTCCACAGTTGCTTAATATGAGTGGAATGTTCTTTTTTAAACCTAAGTAATTCATAACTAAGGGATCTGCATGAGATACCTTGTTTATTGGAAACCCTTTTTTTGAATTTCTGGCAACTTATGTTAAGCAACTGTATTCCTTCTTTGCCTCATCCCTGTATAAAGAATGATGCTAAACTGAAGTAAAATGTGTGTTTTAATTATTTAATATTAGTTGGTTTGATTAAGAAGTATTAATTAGTTAATTAGAGATGTAAATTGAAGTATGTAATTACTTTTTTCCCCGATGAGCTCAAACCTTTCTTCTTCTCTGAATCATCAACAGTCTCTGTTGAACTAGATTTTGAAAAGATATATTCAGGATGGGCATCGGTTTCAGTTTGGCCACCCGGGTTTTCTGCAGGAAGAACAAATAAACAAGGAATAAAAAAAAATGTCATTAAGTCAAAGAAAATGGAAATCAATGAACAGATACAATTTAAAAATGCATTATGTAACACATATGTATATATATATATATATATATATATATATATATATATACATATATATATATAGTTAATCCAAACATGAAAACACAAAGAGAAAACACAGCAACGTGAGGACGTGGAACAAATATAGTATTATTGGACGCTCAGGAAAGAAGGAAAGAAGGAGGGTTTAACGTTTCGAGCGGAGCTCTTCGTCAGAAACATAGGAATAGGAAAAATCCAAAGAAGGGAAGACGGAGGAAAAAAAATCGCCAACGTTATACACGCGGTCACATTTTAAAATATATATATATATCAAAATAAGCAACAAGTATATCTTTGGTAATGTGGTACGATCGTTTCATGTTACTTCATTTTATTAAACATTGTAAGTATTACATCAGTTTTAAAATGTTGAGCAATCTTCAGCCATTTATAGAAGTCTTCTATCAAACGGACAATACATATACTTATTTCCATTTCGTTTGCCAACATTATAAAGAGAGTAGATATACAGACAGAGAGGTTGATTCGATTGTTAAGAACATGATAGTATTAAAATTTACCTTCTGACTATAGATTTTTCCTTTAGTTATTTAGATCTGTTAGTGGGGATGGAGGGATTTTCGGTTGGATGGAGACAAAGAATTTTTCTATTTATAGATATAGGAAGAGGTAAACTAAATGTCAAAAGTTATTCATGTTGAAGTTTAAGATTCATTTGAATCTAAATTTTGCTGAACTTATATATATGTATATATATATATATATATATATATATTATATATATATATATATGTATATAAACATAATAAAATAGGGTAATAATAATTATTATTACCTGTGGCCTAGCACAAAAAAATAGGGAAATAGTTGAAATGGTAAACGTTTTTAATTTTCATTCCTTTTGTGAATTTATCCTTTTTGGTGGTTTTTGAGATTTCTACTGCTCTTTCTAGCACAACGCTTTCCTATTTGGAAGCTGCTTATTGTATTTCTATATGTATATATATACATACATATATATATATAGAGAAGAGCAGAATGGAGTAAGTGGAGCAAGAAGACATGCGAAAACGAAAGTGTCGCTGAAGAGGTCACAGATGTGTGACAAAAGATTTCCGGGCAATGGACATGAGTTAGAATAAGAACAATAATAAACAAGTGAAGAACAAATATATAGTGCATGTGTTTATTTGGTAAACAGAAAAAAAAGTGACCATCTTGAAATACAACAATATCTGTTTCAACACACGGTTTCACATCAGGAATCTTGCAACACAAATTGATAAATGTATATATATATATTATATATATATATATATATATATATATATATGTATATAAACATAATAAAATAGGGTAATAATAAATTATTATTACCTGTGGCCTAGCACAAAAAAATAGGGAAATAGTTGAAATGGTAAACGTTTTTAATTTTCATTCCTTTTGTGAATTTATCCTTTTTGGTGGTTTTTGAGATTTCTACTGCTCTTTCTAGCACAACGCTTTCCTATTTGGAAGCTGCTTATTGTATTTCTATATGTATATATATACATACATATATATAGAGAGAGAAGAGCAGAATGGAGTAAGTAGAGCAAGAAGACATGCGAAAACGAAAGTGTCGCTGAAGAGGTCACAGATGTGTGACAAAAGATTTCCGGGCAATGGACATGAGTTAGAATAAGAACAATAATAAACAAGTGAAGAACGAATATATAGTGCATGTGTTTATTTGGTAAACAGAAAAAAAAGTGACCATCTTGAAATACAACAATATCTGTTTTAACACACGGTTTCACATCAGGAATCTTGCAACACAAATTGATAAATGTATATATATATATATATTTATATATATATATATATATATATAACTGTTGACAGTTTTTTTTCAACCAATACAGTGCAAGTTATAAGACAAAATACAAATGGATGGTTTGTATTTTTAGATTACATTTTTATATTTTGGGGTTAGAACCCATATCCAGGAAATCTTTGAAAGAATGGTGTTGTGAAAATGCTGAATAGCATTTTGTCTTAATGTTATTAGTTCAAATTCCATGGAAGTCAACTTTGCCTTTCATGTTTTTGGGGTTGATAATATAAATTCTGGTCAAGTACTGAGATCAATGAAATCAACTATTGCCATCCCTCAAAATTTCAGGCCTTGTGCCAATAGCAGAAAGGATTATTATTATTGTTGTTATTATTACTATTATTATTATTGAGTGAGAGAGCAGTGCATGCCATCAAAGTGACACTGGGGTAAAATATACGAAGCCCAGTATACCCATCATGACTACCCATCTGATAAGGGTACACCAGGCACAGGCATCGCAATCATATGTGCGCGACATGACGATCTCGTATCAAGATAAACAGCACATGACCTTCCAGGTGGGGCCCAGTTAGAATTTTCTTCAGGTCGAGTGGCCCATCCCACTCAATAGGTCCCTGAATAAGGATTGTTTAAGGATGTTGAATGAACCACCTATGTTTCCAAAGGTGAATTATCCAAACCTCTAAGAATTCCTTTCAACACATGACTATGATGTTCCCCCACTACTTCTGCTCGTGATCAGAGATGCACATATCGTCAGCCACTAAGGGACATGCTCAACTGGTTAAGGTCAAACAACTGACAAGCAAATCTGTGGTATTGGGCAGAATATTTGCTGTAGCCCATCTTTTATACCAAGACAAAACAATGTATATGATAACACTTCCTATCAGTTAAGATCAGAAGCCATGAGAGCCACTGCCTGGTACTGCATCAGGGCATATGGTGGCAGCGGTGGGATTATTATTATTATTATTATCATTATTATTATTATTATTATTGTTATTATTGTTATTGTTATTATTTACACTGTTTTGTTTCATTCTTCTTCCAGTAAGTAAATTACTTTCTAACAAATATGAAACATTTCTCACCACTGTCTAATTCTGTATGCCCCTATATATTTGTGGCAATCACATCAGAAATGAAAGGTTGGACTTGGCGTGTCCCCTAAAAAACAAATGGTTCTGGTACTCACCAATTGGTCCTTCTTCTCCATCCACCACACAAACAGCGTTTGCATCCTCAGCAGTTTCGCTGTCTTCATTAATCGCCTGTTCCTGTCCTTTCAAGAACATCTCTAGTTGCTCTAAAAATGGAAGAAAAATGGAATTGAATGATATTAAAAACAAAATATAGACTTACAAGAGATTTAGGTAATTGTGAAGTTATCGATGTAGTTACTGGAGAACCAACTGTGTGGAGTTTATAAATAATCAAATGCATAGGACCCGTACTGAGGCTGCATAAAAAAAGCACCCATGTTGGTGCTATGTAAAATGCAGTTGTGCTGGCACCAAATGAAGAGCTCCCATGATGGTGCCACAGAAAAACCACCCATGCTGGAGCCATGTAAAAAGCTCCTATGTTGGTACCACTGTAGAGTGGTTGGCATTAGGAAGGACATCCAGGTATAGAAACCATGCCAGAATGGACAATTGGAGCTTGGTGCAGCTCTCCACCCTTGCCAGCTCCTATCAAACATTCCAACCTATGCCAGTGTGGAGTAGGAATGTTAGATGAGGATAATGATGATGATGATGATATGCAAACACACACAAAGACACACACAAAGACATACACACAGTCTCAGTGAAATTTTATGAAATCTCTCCAAACTGCAATCCGTTGTATTTTCATTAAACATCCCACAATTCTTTGCAGTTTTTAAGCTCAGTTTTGAAAGATGCAGCATCAGTACAACAATCATAGCTGCCTGCATTGCCAGAAGAAGAAGCTTGTAACAAGAGGGACTTTTAATAAATGGTTTTGAAAGTAAATAAATAACTCGATAAATATAGACAATTATGTCTGTAGATAGATAGACAGATGGATAGATAGATAGATAGATAGATAGATAGATAGATAGATAGATAGATAGATAGATAGATAGATAGATAGATAGATAGATAGATAGATAGATAGATAGATATATAGATAGATAGATAGATAGATAGACAGACAGACAGACAGACAGACAGATAGATAGATAGATAGATAGATAGACAGACAGACAGATAGATAGATAGACAGACAGACAGATAGATAGACAGACAGATAGATAGATAGATAGATAGATAGATAGATAGATAGATAGATAGATAGATAGATAGATAGATAGACAGATAGATAGATAGATAGATAGATAGATAGACAGACAGACAGACAGATAGATAGATAGACAGACAGATAGATAGATAGATAGATAGATAGATAGATAGATAGATAGATAGATAGATAGATAGATAGATAGATAGATAGATAGATAGATAGACAGACAGAGAGAAAGAGAAAGAGAGAGACAGCGAGACAGACAGATAGATAAATAGATGGATAGATAGATTAAACAGATAGAGAGACAGACAGGTTGACAGACAGACAGACATATCGATAGATAAACAGATAGATAGAGAGATAGGTAGATAGATTGATGAATAGAGAGAAAGATTAAATAAATAGATAGATAGAGAGATAGATAGAGAGAGAGAGGCAGACAGGTAGAGGAACTGCTAGAGAGAGAGACAGACAGACAAATCAAAACAAAGCAATGAACTCACTTTTTTCTACCTCAGATTTCAGACGTTTATTTTTGATGAGAATCTTTCTTTTCAGCTCTGATGGTGAGGGCAGCGGAATGCCAGGTTCTAACTGGATAAGCGAAGAAAATCAAATTGGTTGAGGAAATTATAAGGAAATCGTTAAATAAGGAAAAACCTTTGAGATTTTATTAAATCAGAAGAGAAAGTAAGGGTATAATGTTACTATCTCTCTTATTCTCTTACTCTTTTACTTGTTTCAGTCATTTGACTGTGGCCATGCTGGAGCACCACCTTTAGTTTAGCAAACTGACCCCAGGAATTATTCTTTGTTAGTTTAGTACTTATTCTATCGGTCTCTTTTGCCGAACCGCTAAGTTACGGGGACGTAACCACACCAGCATCAGTTGTCAAGCGATGTTGGAGGGACAAACACAGACACAAACATAAACACACACACACACACACATATATATATGACAGGCTTCTTTCAGTTTCCATCTACCAAATCCACTCACAAGGCTTTGGTCGGCCCGGGGCTATAGTAGAAGACACTTGCCCAAGGTGCCACGCAGTGGGACTGAACCAGGAACCATGTGGTTGGTAACCAAGCTACTTACCACACAGTATTTCACTTTGACCTGCTAGAAATAACAGCTAAACTCCATTCTGTCATCTTAGATTGATGTTATCTTAGGTGCATGATGTTTGAACAAAAGATGGAAACAGACACAGCTGGTGTACCATTGATTTTAGATCTGTTTAATTAAAACGCTTCTGGGGCTGAACAGCAAATAAAACAAAATAAGTCCTTATCTTTTTCCATTTTATTTGTTTTGGTGATTAGACTGTGGCCATGCTGGGGCACCGCCTTAGAGAATTTTTTTAGCTGAACAAATGGACCACAGTTCTTATTTTTAAAAACCTTTGCACTTATTATATCAGTCACTTTTACTGAACTACAAAGTTATGGGGACGTATACACACCAACGCCAGTTTTTAAACAGAGGTGAGCAACAAACAAACAGACACACACACACACACACACACTACAGGCTTCTATTAGCTCCTGCCTACCAAATCCACTCACAAGGCTTTGGTTGGCCTAAAGCTATAGTAGGAGACACTTTACTCAAGGTGCCATGTAGTGGGACTGAACCCAGAACCATGTGGTTGGGAAGCAGGTTTCTTATTTCTTCATTGCCCACAAGGGGCTAAACATAGAGGGGACAAACAAGGACAGACAAAGGGATTAAGTCGATTACATCGACCCCAGTGCATAACTGGTACTTAATTTATCAACCCCCGAAAGAATGAAAGGCAAAGTCGACCTTGGTGGAATTTGAACTCAGAACGTAACGGCAGACAAAATACCGCTAAGCATTTCGCCCGGCGTGCTAACGATTCTGCCACTCACCACCTTTGGGAAACAGGTTTCTTACCATGCAGCCATACCTGCACCTATATAAATAACAAAAATGGTAAAATACTTACGTCAAAGTTGTCTAATTTTCTCTTTAATAGTAAATCCCCAAGAATGTCTTCACAATATCGCGCCATTTTGTACTGTTGTGGTTTACTGTAGATTTATAAAGGAATATCAATACAGGATCAGTAATTAGGATAGATTTTACAGGTGAAATATAAAGAGCTAGAATTTAGACCAATGGTTCTCAACCTTTTTTAATATTTGAGCCAGATTCAAAACTGGAGTTTTTTTAGGGGTTTGCACCTTTAGGGGGTTGCAATTAATGAAAAACTTAATTTATAGAGGGAAGACTATTGAGAGCCACTAGAAGGATGCTAGAAGTGCACTGATGGGATGCTTGTGGGCAACTGGAGGGATGCTTGAGGGCAACTGGAGGGATGCTTGAGGGCCGCTGGAGGGATGCTTGAGGGCCACTGGAGAGATGCTTGAGGGCCGCTGGAGGGCTGCTAGAGGGCCACTGGAAGGATGCTTGAGGGCCGCTGGAGGGATGCTTGAGGGCCACTGGAGAGATGCTTGAGGGCCGCTGGAGGGATGCTTGAGGGCCACTGGAGGGATGGTTGAGGGCCACTGGAGGGATGCTTGAGGGCCGCTGGAGGGATGGTTGAGGGCCACTGGAAGGATGCTTGGGGGCCACTGGAGGGATGCTGGAGGGATGCTTGAGGGCCACTGGAGGGATGCTTGAGGGCCACTGGAGAGATGCTTGAGGGCCGCTGGAGGGCTGCTAGAGGGCCACTGGAGGGATGCTTGAGGGCTGCTGGAGGGATGCTTGAGGACCACTGGAGGGATGTTTGAGGGCCACTGGAAGGATGCTTGGGGGCCACTGGAGGGATGCTTGAGGGCTTATGAAAGGATGCTTGAAGGCTGCATGCAGCCCTGGGAGTTGCAGTTGAGAACAGCCGATTTAGATAAAGGATTAGGCACAAATAAAGGAAAAAGAGAAAAGCAAAAAAAAATTCATTATATTTTTTACTGGTTTCAGTTACAGGACTGTGGCCATGCTGGGGCTCTGCATTGATGAGTTTTAGTCAATCAAATCAACTTCACTACTTATATTTTTAAAGTCTAGTTCATATTTTGCTAGTTTCTTTTTGCCAAACAGCTAAGTTACAGGGACATAGACAAACCAGCACAGGTTATCAAATGGTAAAAAACACTCAAACACACACACACATGTAATGCTTTCTATTTTGCTTTAGAATCTGTATTCCCCCATCTGACACTTCTCTCAACTTCCTGGATCTCCCCTGTTCCCATTGATGACTCCTGCTATTTGGTTTGGCTTCAAGAATCCATCTTGCAGTCCTTCTCTGTGACACTTTCATCACATTCATAGTACCGAAACTGTGACTTCTCAATGTAGAAAAGTAGTGGTTCAGTCTGGAGAGTTGGTGGTTCAATCTCTGTGTTATGCAATATTCTCTCCAGATGGAATTAAAAAAAAAACAACTATTCTTCAAACAGTTTCAGTGATCTTTTTACCACCCCATACACACAGATGCATATACACCACTTGTTTCATTACCCAGTCACACATACGTATTGGCATCTTCATACACACTTGTCAACTGTCACTTACACTCATCATTTCTTTCTCTGTATGATCAACATTTTCCCCTCAATATATTACATATTCCCAATATTCACATTTATCATACATGTTGAACTGTTGAAACACTACACAGACAATACTTTCCTTTCCTTTTTAAAAATCTCTTCTCTTTCTTGAAAAAGAGCTAATGTTCAAAATATCGAGCATACGGTTTAACTTTAATTTTAATATAATTTTATTTATGCATACATGTATTTTGAACATATACACATGTATATTAATATAAAGTTAATCAAAACATGAAAACACAAAGAGAAAACAACAACGCAAGGAAAGGAAAGAAAGAAGGAGGATTTAATGTTTCGAGCAGAGCTCTTCATCAGAAACATAGAAAAAGGAAGGGTGCAAGGAAGGGAAGATGGAGAAAGAAAATCGCCAACGATACACACGTGATCACATATTGAATATATATATATATGTGTGTGTGTGTGTGTGTGCATGTGCACTTATGTATATGATTATACATAAACCCACACACACACATATATAAACATATAGAGAGAGATGGGGTGAGAGAAGGAGAGGTATAAAATGAGGTACTTACCTACAATGGTTTTCAAATGAAAGGATGACAGGCAGGTCAGAAGTAATAAAAGCTGTTTCCTTAATTGCATTAATAACATCCTGAGAAGAAGGGTGAGATAATAGAATTAATAATGAATAACATATTTTGGTGCCATTTTATACAATTCACGGGTACCTTTCCATTTAGCCTAATTTATAGAATTCAGAAATTTATAATGATGGGATTAATGTATAGGAAGGTAACAGCTGTTTCAGAGTGTGTGTGCGCTATCTGGTTTTTTAACTCCATCAGCTTACACGCAAAGATCTGATTCTACAACAGCATGGTTCTATCAATCATGGAAGAACAGCATAGAACTTGATAGAAAGCTAGATGTGTTCTGCTGAAGATGCTTGAGAAGGATTATGAGAACGTCCCTGGTAGGATCACATAACCAATAATTATTTCTCTACTACCCACAAGGGGCTAAACACAGAGGGGACAAACAAGGACAGATATCGACCCCAGTGCATAACTGGTACTTAATTTATCGACCCCGAAAGGATGAAAGGCAAAGTTGACCTCGGCGGAATTTGAACTCAGAACGTAACGGCAGACGAAATACGGCTACGCATTTTGCCCAGCGTGCTAACGTTTCTGCCAGCTTGCCGCCAATAACCAATAATGGTGTTCTAAAGAGAGCCAATGCAAAATTTGTTTTAAATCTCTGAGTGAGAGATATACAGTAACAGAACCGAATAGAACTGCCACATTCCATTGGCAAATAAACTTTATTATTCAATACAAAACCATTTAGTGAAACCATCACAAAACAAAGATTGACTCTACCAGAACAATACCATTCTGAAATAGCTTTTAAATGGACACCACTGGAGGGTAAAAGACAGAGGGAGGCTGGGAACTCCATGGTGCAGAACAACATTCATAACCGAAATGGGAGAGGCTAATGTCATGGGCCTGGATGCAGAGAAAACTGCTCCCAATGGAAATTACTGGTATTAACTCTCTACCTTGTGTGCCCGAGAGTAGAGGAAGAACTGATATTGACCTGATAGGTAAGTATAGTGTTAATCAACTGGGTTTTGGAAACCTCTATGTATTAGCTCAACCTGTTTAGGCAATCTAACTATGGCCATCCCAGTTTTTTTTTATTCATTTATGCAGGCAACTCAAGACCACTTGATGCTATGTGTTCTTTTCTAAGATGGCTGGGTGTGATTTGAGTGAAATTTGGCTACTATTTCTACCAGTTTATGTGACAATGTAGAGGTTACCTCATTAGCTTGTGTTTAATCCTTTCGTTACTGTATTTACTTTGAGATGCTCTGGGTTTTATTCAATTAATTTTAAACATAACAAAGAATTTAGTAAAATAACTTAGTTATCCTTAAGCTAGTGTTAGGAACATAAATTGTGACTAAGGTTTGGTGGAAGATTTTAATTCAAAACTTTTGAAAACAAGACATTTGTACTCAGAACCAGAGGCAGTTTCAGGCAGGTTGGTATCAAAAGGGTTAAACAGATACAAAATAATAAAAATTCTTCTATAATTCTTTAACAAAGAATTTAGTAAAATAACTTAATTATCATTCAGCTAGTGTTAGGAACATAAATTGTGACTAAGGTTTGGTGGAAGATTTTAATTCAAAACTTATGAAAACAAGACATTTGTACTATAGAACCAGAGCCAGTTTCAGCCGGATTGGTAACGAAAGGGTTAAGAGGAGGGAGCAAGAGATAGACTGCTTACTTTGAATAAAATATCTGTACACATTGCTTTGCCGTGTGTGATTATGGGCTCTTGGTCTTCGTTGCGTCCGTCCCAGCAGTCAAGCTCAACACATCTGAAATGGAATTTAGCCAGAAAAGGGAATGAATCACATTTTAAGGGAGAGAAGAAGCATTGAGGTAAATAATATAAGATACTAGCAGTATCGCCCGGCGTTGCTCGGGTTTGTAAGGGAAATAACTATATAAGCATTTTTAGAGATGTAAAGTATAATAGCCATCTCAATATGGCTAACCACAAAGGGGGGGGTGTTACTGTAGCTTTTTACGTTCTGAAATTTAATAATAAATTTTTAGAGAGTTACTTCCCTTATATATGCCAAAAATGCATTAAAAATGGGAAAAAATTGATGGTAAATTTTTTTTTAAATCGTAGACTCATCGTAGATGCACGCTAATACACAGAAGGGCTCGATATGAATCACGACTATAAGATACCCGGTTTTGGTTAAAATGCACCGCAAAATGTGGCAGTAGTTAGGAATCTAAATCGTAGGAGACAGACAGCACACAACCTCACTTTTATATATAAAGATTTGTTTTTGGGGCATTGTGTGAGGTGTTAACATAAGCCGTCCATATTTGGAGGAATATAAAGAGAAACAGATACAATGGAATATTAAGTGTAGGCACAGCTGTGTCAGTTAAGAGGCTCATTTTGAAACCACATGGTTTCAGGTTCAGTCCCACTGCAGGACATCTAGGGAAATTGTCTTCTACTATAGCCCCAAACCAGTCAATGACATGTTAGTAAATTTGGTAGATACTGGTCAGAAGCATATCATCATTATCATCATCATCAACATCATTGTCATCATTCAGCATCCGTTTTCCATGCTGGCATGAGTTGAATGGTTTGGCAGGAGCTGCACCCGGTTCCACTGTCTCTTCTGGCATGGTTTCTTTGGATGGAGGCCCTTCCTAACACCAATCACTTTACAAATTGTACTGGGTGCTTTTTACATGGCACCAGCACCATATATTCTATGTGTGTGTTTGTCCCAAACCATTGTTTGACAACCGGTGTTGGTTGGTTCACGTCCTTGTAACTTAGCAATTTGTTAAAAGAAACCAATAAAATAAATTATAGACTGAAAAATGAGTCCTTGGAGTGGGGGGTTCAATTTCTTTGACTAAACTTTTCAAGTCAGTGCCCCAGCATAGCTGCAGCCCAATGTCTAAGACAAGTAAAAAAAACAAAAGGTCCACTTTAAGCATGACCAAAGGGATGGACCCTGATGAAGCTGCACCAACAATAATGCAATGTTGCATTTGCAACAGTGAGTAGCAGCTGCAGCAGAAACATGTGCAGGTTATTATGATATCCTGTATAAGATTATACGATAAATTTTGTGGATGTACAAGTCTCCAAATTCATATCATCATCATCAATAATAATAATAATAATAATAATAATAATAATATTTCTTTCTATTAAAGAAACAGGGTCTGAAATTTTGGGGGAGGGGACTAGTCAATTAAACTGACCCCAGTACTCAACTGGTACCTAATTTATCAACCCCAAAAGAATGAAAGGCAAAGTGGACCTTGGCAGGATTTGAACCTCAAAACATAGTGACAGGAGAAATACCGCTAACCATTTTGTCCAGCATGCTAATGATTCTGCTAGCTTGCCACCTTAATAATAATAATAACAGTAATATATATATATATATATATATATATACCCACCCATGCTAGCATGGAAGGTGAATGTTAAATGATAATGATAATGGTGATGCATGTGATGATGACTTAAATTAATTACAAATGTTAATTATGTAATTATATAAATGATGATATTTAATAGCAACATAAGCAGTATTAATATCAAAAGGAAATATTTATCCTCACTGAAAAGTGGAGGTTTCCTTTGGACACAGAATTCTGTGTTATTTACCAAGTGGTGACCCCTTGGTGCATACAAGCATGTCTGTTTATATTGCTTGCAGGAGATAACCAACCAAGGATGTTTTAACTTAGAGGAAACTCCCTAAGTGGTACCTTTTCTATTTACTGAAAACTACAGCCTGCCCATGGAATTTTAGAAAAATAAAAAGAAAAGGAGCAAAAAAGAGGAATGAAAATTGAAAAGGAAAGAATATAAGAAAATGAAGCAGTAAGGTTCTCACCGGCATCCAGCTAAGAGGACTTGTCTATACATTTCGACGGAGGATTTCCCTCCGAACTGTCGGCCAGTCAGGTATGTGTTGTGTGATGAGTTGATATAATAATGAGACAATGGTTGATCCATGTCTTGGTACATGTCAAGACGATCCAGGAATACTGGAGCATTATCATCAGACATCAGATATCGACAGAAGCCATCTAAACTTAAACATTCTGAAAGATGAAGAGAAAGGCAGAGGCAGACATTAGAAGCAATTTCTAAACTTAAATATATATATATATATATATATATATATATATATATATATATACGTAAAGTGTACTAGCCATCTGAATGTGGCTAGCCACTGGGAGTGGGTGTTACTGACGCTTTTAGCCCCAGGAGATCGCCGTCTCCAGCTGGCTTTAGACACACTTTCTGTGCCCTTCTGATATTTGCAAATATCAGAAGGGCACAGAAAGGAGACATATTTCTGTAGTAAAAGGAAATAACAGTCCTCTGGCTGCTATTTCTAAAATTTTCGGTATGTGGTCAAGCTACTTGTTGCAAAGACCCTTATTGTTATAATTATATAAACTTTTACCGAATATGGTCCTTTTCCATACCGAAGTGCTACTAGGTGAAATTTGTTGATTTTATTAAATTAATTTTATTTCACCCTTTATCTGTAATGATTATATATATATATATATATATATATATATATATATATACCGGAGTAAACACAAATGTGAAACAAGGTGGAAAAAAAGAGTACTCAAATACCAGTGGTAGAGTAATATGCTTTATTTAAAGCAGCAGAAAATGTATGGAATTTTCTGCTGCTTTAAATAAAGTATATATATATATATATATATATATATATATGTATTCTCATGAATATAGTTGCATATCTAGACACGCTCATATATAATACAGTTCTATATTTAAGAGACGGGGAATTATGTACATTATTTGTCATTTATTGACAGATATTTGTCCTCATCTTGTTTGTTGGTAACACAACATTTCAACTGATATACCCTCCAGCCATCATCAGGTGTCTTAGTGAAGTTTTGAACCTGGGTTCTCATTCCTAATAATATTGAAAAATACCTTAGGAATGATAACCTAGTCTCAAAATTTCCCCAAGACACCTGATGAAGGCTGGAGGGTATATCAGCCGAAATGTTGTGTTAACAACAAAAAAGATGAGGATGAATATCCGTAAAAAAAAGACAAAAATAATGCTCATATACATTTACATGATAAACTTCTGGAAAGTTTTACAGATTTTTGCAGTTCCAGTGATGGATTGGATATGTATGTATGTATGTATGTATATATGTATGTATGTATGTTCATTCTCTTCTGTTTTTAATTATTTAAATTATTCCTTTGAGTCAGAAGCTGCTTTTTAACAAAGAAACAAAGTTCCATCATTGAAATGTAGATAACAAAAACAAATTCACATTTCAAACTTGAAAAATGTCTTGCATATTTTTACTGTTCCGCTTATTGATTGTTTTTGCAATGTGCATGCTAGCTGGGTGATTTCTTTTTGTGTAAACTGTAACCTTCCCATGTAGTTACTTAGATGTTTACCAACAAAACCAAGTGCAACAATTTTTATTGGTATAAATGTGGAATTTATATTCTGGATATGGAAGATGAAGGTTTCAAAGCAGGTACCTATATATATATATATATACACCCAGTTAATAATAAATAAAGAAAGAAAGAATGAAAGAAAAGCAAGCCACAAAAACCTTTCTTCTTCATTTCATCACTCTCCTCGTATTGGGTGACGATCTGAAGTATTCTATTGCGGTCGTAGAATGGAAAAAGGATCTCATTCAGTCTGGGATCACGTTGTCTCTGGAAGCAGAAAGAATACAAAACAGCGGCATTGGTCACTGGTGGTGCTAAAGTGTAGTGGTGGTGGTGGTGGAGGTGGAGCTAGTGGTGGTGGTGGTGGAGGTGGAGCTAGTGGTGGTGGTGGTGGATGTGGAGGTAATGGAGGTAGGGTTGGTGTTATAGGTTCTGAAGATGGTGGTGGTGGAGCCATGAGTGGTGATGGTGGTGGTGGTGGTGGTGGTGATAATGATACTAGGATAATGGTGAAGGTACTGTGAGATGGTGGTGACCCTGGGTGGGGGTTGGACTGGGGGGTGATGATAATGACTGTGAATGGATGCCAAGGTGGTGGGTGGGAGTATATTGGAAGGTGGTGGGGTGCTGCATGAGTATAGGATATGGTGATGGAAGTGGTAATGATACAGTGTGGGGTTGGTGGTGGTGGTCATGGTGGTGGTTGTCTGAGGTATTTAGTAGGAATAACATGGATGGAAGTGATAATTAGGTGGTGGGGGCGAAAACACAGGTATTGGGTGGGTGGGTGGGTGTAGGGGATTCAGAAGATGGTGTAAGGAGGGAATCTGGGGACATGTGGGGATAAACCTGTTGATGTGGACATGTGACACGTGCAGAGTTGACTGGGTAAAATTTGGGATGCCTTAAGTAGCTAGGACAGCATGTGGCTGTGTGAGGGAGACAGGTTGAGATGTAGGATGTATGGAGGAATTGAGGTGACATGTGGGATAGATGGATAATAGGGAAGGATTTGTTGAATGTATGGCAAAAACATGAAGATATTTGGCCTATGTGTAAAGAGGAACATGTGGAAAAGTTCAGACAGGGGGAAATTAACATGTAGGAGATATGGAGTAGACACTGTAGCAAGTGGGATGTATGAAGAAGGAGATGAGATGGCATGTAGGGAGGTATGGAGGTGTTGAAATAACATGTGGAATGTATGGAGATGGAGATGAGGTGACATGTAGGAATGTATGGAGGTGTTGAAATTCCATGTAGGATGCATGGAGGAGATGAGGTGACATGTAGGGAGGCATGGAAGTGTTGAAATCACATGTGGGATACATGGAATAGATGGGGGTGAGACGTTGTATATATGGAGGAGTTAAGTCACATGTAAGAGGCATGGAAGAACTAAAGTGACATGTGGGAAGTATGGAAGAGTATAGGTGACATGTAGAGTGTGTGAAATAAAGGAAAGAATTTGAAGAAGGAAACAATGCAGATAGGAATACATGTTGTAAGATGGAAGTTAACATGTAGCAATAGGGAAAGTGAACAAACTGAAGTGGGGGAGAGGACTGGTAATGTGGCAGATGGGAGACATAGAGCAGGTGAAAGGGCCAACAGGTGTGTGGGATAGGGGCCAGGTAGACAGGTAAAGTAGATACAAAAAAAGGATGTAGGGTCCACCATACCCTACATGGAGAATAGCCAGGACAAGTAAAAGACTTTTGCACTGATCAAGGGCCATTTTAATGTCAATTACATCATGGTAAGCTTATGAGGCTGACATAGAATGGAACCAGAGCAGGCAGAATCTTTACAGTTGCCCCTCATGAATTGTCATTCAAACCATTCTTACCATCTTCTTACCAAGGGAAAAACAGATAATTTTAAGTAGGAAAAAAAGATTTTAAATTTTTAAAAAAAAATGTAGAAAAAATAACCAAATTGATAAAAAAAGAAAACCCAAATCCTGAATTATTTGATGTACCATCTCCAAGAATGTGTTGTAATTCCAAAGATGGAAGCCTTCAAATTGTCCATTATATTATAATTTTTGTTATGACCATTATCAGTAGGGAAGGTTTCTAATTAAACCATATATTAAGTAATCAAATCTAGTGTCTGAATAGTTACATTTAGCCCCTGATAGCCCCTAGTCAGATAGCCCCTGTTAAGCGCCTGGTCAGATTAGCCGCTGTTTAGCCCCTGGTCAGATCTGATTGAGCAGACTTATTGATATGTAAATGTATAGACAATCATAATCCTCTAATTATTGTTGTGATTATTATATCATTACAATATTTATTTGGTGTTGTTATTGTAATATTGTGGTTTGACTTGTATAGATAATGGTTGGTATTGGGTGACTTGGTGGCCAACAATCTCCTTTACACTGTATATATATACATATATATATATATATGATGTATATATATATATTTATGATGTATGTATATATATATATATATATACACATGTATGATGTATGTATATATATGTATATATTTTTATGATGTATATATGTATGTGTATATATATATTTGATGTATGTATATATATATATATGTATGATGTATGTATGTATATATATATATGTCTGATGTATGTATGTATGTATATATATATATGTATGATGTCTGTATGTATATATATATATGTATGATGTATGTATGTATGTATATATATATGTATGATGTATGTATGTGCATATATATATATATATATATATATATGTATGTATGTATGATTGATGTATGTATGTATGTATGTATATATATATACAGACATACACATACAACACACCTCATAGAATTTGTGTAAAATGAATTGAAAAGAATATTTATTGCCAAAGAAGAAGATCCAAAGATCCAAGTGCGAAGATGTTTCATCTGTGAAGAAAGCTTACAATACGAATCAGATCCAGCCACGAAGAAAGTTGCCGCCACGAAGAATTTTCAGTTGCAAAGAAGTTACACTTAGGAAGCGGTTCGTTTCAGCCATGAAGAAAATTCCAGCCTTGAAGAAGTTCCAGCCTTGAACAATTACCAAATGTGAGTTCGCCTGGTTCATTTTCCTTCCTTCCTTCTTTCATGGAGATCCACTACGGATGAAGGAAATGTCCAAAGTTTAGTATGTGCCTGTTATTGGCTTGCAGGTTCCGTGATGCAGTACGGGTGGCGGTAGAAGCTCTGGTGTTCTGTGTGCAAAGCGACGAGGTATATTGATTATTCTACGCGTGTGTCTACCTACCAAACTACCAAATGTTCACTGCAACTGCAGATAGCTGCAAGTGGTGCACATCTCCAAGTAGCTTTTGGCTGGCTTGGTGCTGAAATCTATGTTGCCGTGATGTGAAAATCAAAGTGCGGTTGGCTGCAGTTGTTGCTGTTACTGCTGTTGTTGTTGTTGTTGTACAAAGTGCAACTGCACATTAGTGTTGTCGGTTACTTACACAGGTGCAAAGTGCAGAAAAAGGTTCTATTTTGTTTATTTTTCTGTTTGTTTTGTGTTTCCTTTTTTTTTAATTTTTGTTTTATTTATAAATATAAAATTTTTTTGTTTTTGTTTTCAACTGCTTGTTCATAGATTCAATAGAAGAATGTATGGTGTGTGTGTGTGTGTGTGTGTGTGTGTGTGTGTGTGTGTGTGTGTGTGCAGTGTGCAAGCTTTGTGCAGAGGTACAGGTATATAAAAAAAAATCCTCCTCATCATCATCGTCATCATCAATATTTACTGCATTGCTGTACGAGAGGTAGTGGCATGTGTCATAAGGGTATATATAAGCCGGGTACTTAAGTGTCATGATGTGAGGACGATTAACAGTGAATTACATTAGATTTTGAGCTTTTCATTCATTACATCAAGAACAACCCTTATTTCACCCATATAAGAGACGTAAATTTAAGGGGTTTGTCAAGTTTTTTTTTCAGGAAAGCAAAACCAAAACTTTATCAAAATAAATTTATGCCTTCGTTTATGGATCTACTGAATCGGGATGGCCCCCTTTTTTTTAGCTATGATCAACATAAACCAATTCAACAGTCCGTATATTTATATCTGTTTCTTTATTACCCACAAGGGGCTAAACATAGAGGGGACAAACAAGGACAGACAAACGGATTAAGTCGATTACATCGACCCCAGTGCGTAACTGGTACTTAATTTATCAACCCTGAAAGGATGAAAGGCAAAGTCGACCTCGGCGGAATTTGAACTCAGAACGTAACGACAGACACAATACCGCTAAGCATTTCGCCCGGTGTGCTAACGTTTCTGCCAGCTCGCCATATATTTATATCAGCATCAACTTGGCCCTTAGACATGGAGCAGGGCTGGGGCATAGGCTCAGAGACGGGTTACAGGGAGTGAAAGTGCATCCCCAAAATTATCTTGGGTGGGGTAGGTTGGTGGGGGGGGCAATGAAAAATGTTTGAACATCCTCCTGAAAAACTGGGTTTGCACTGACAAAGCAAATTTCGTTCCTGGGTGCATTTATGGGTGGGGGGGTGTTGAGAAATAGTAAAGGAATTGACCCGATGCTTTACCAATATGAATTTCATCACCCATCTCCTGAGGTTCAAATCTTACTTGGGTTAACTCCTTTACCATTTTTTTTTATTCATTAAGGAGTTGATTTAACCCTTTAGCATTTAAACCACCAATATCTGGGGCCCATATATTCTACCTGTTTCATGATCAAACTGACCAGATCTGGCCTCTCACACTTAGCCTATAATATCATTCTAAAAATAAACAATCACATCATCGAAATGTCAATTCATTAACATTTAATCAATTATTTAATTAGTTGTTTGATTAATCGTTCAGTCAATCAGTCAATGGAAGTCCTTTGAAGGCCGTTTGCAACCTCTTCAATGACATGCTGTCATCCTCATAGGCAGCCAGAGACTCACAGCAGAGCAGGAGTAGAGAGAGGTACATTGTTGATGAAGTCATGAATGGAGAAGAAAAGATTTTGACAAACCTAACTCAATGATTTATTAACTGAACAATTAATCTACTAATCAATTAATTAGTTAAATAGTTATCAAATTGACAAATAATAACTATCATAATAATACTACTACTAATAATAATAATGATAATAATAAAAGAAGTGAAATACAACCAGCGTGTGTGTGTTCATTACTGGCATAATGACCCTCCCAAGACAGAACAAATTACGTTTCAAAACAAAGGTTCACACCAAGAGAATCTTACAAACCAAGCACAAAAACAAAAAGTTTCTAGAATATTGTGAATGAGAAAAAAAAACACAACCCCTTCTTCAACCCAACTCTACCATTTCCTCCAATATACTTACTTCATTGAAGAAGTCAATAAGTTGATTTATTGTCAAGAATGCTTTATCGCCACTTCTGAAGAGAAAAGAAAAGAAAACAATAGTAAATGCGAGATTATTTATTTGTACAAAGACGTGTTAATACTATGCAGGATGGTGACCTTAATTTGGTAAAACTATTGGTCTACAAGAAATGACCAATCCCAAATGGAACAGCTGCTAACCTTGTTTGCAGAGCACAAGAAAATGGCCTTCACTGAAATAGGACTGCTCAAGAGCCGCAGAGAGTTTTGGCATCCATAGCAGATTTAAATTACTTGCTCATTAATGACAGCGGTTTTATATCCAATCAGTACATCTTTAATGGTGTGTGTGTGTTTGTCATCGTCATGGTTATCCTTCAAGGCTGATGATCGTTGTTTTTTTTTAATATCTGAAGGAGAAATAAGGTGGCAAGCTGGCAGAATCGTTAGCACGCTGAGCAAAATTTGAAACGGTATTTCGTCTGTCTTTACATTCTGAGTTCAAATTCCGCCAACGTTAATTTTGCCTTTCATCCTTTCAGGGCCAATAGATTAAGTGCTAATTGCCTACTGGGATCGATCTAATCGACTGGACCCTCACCCAAAATTTCGGGCCTTGTGCCTAGAGTAGAAAAGAATATCTGAAGGAGAAATAACATAAACACAAATTTATATCATAGTTCCTGCATGCGTTTAATCATTATGGTTAAGTTAAGTTAATTTTTGGCTCAAAAAGCAAAAAGCAAGGCCATGTAGGGGGACATGGAGTTAAGTACAGGGTGGTGTTCATGTAAAGAGTTCAGGACACTTGAGGTCAAGGGAGACCTTGAACCGAGCGGTCGTCGGCATCTTCTCTATCTCGTCCGGCAGCTTATTCCACGGATCCGCAACCCGGACAGAGATAGAGCTTTTAGTTGTTTGGATCCCTGCAGTAAAAGTTCCAAATGCTTATAGATGTGCAATCACAACAGATGATCAAGGATCATGTCAGTCTATATTATATAATATAGTCTTACATGATGCCAAAAGACAGAATCATCACATTCAGAATGGTTTTGAGCTTAGATTTTCCCTATTTGGGTTTAAGGGTAGCCCAGTAATGATAACAATAAGGTAGAGATGTCAGATCTGATAGTTTGTCAGTTGTGATGACAAGGGTCCCAGCTGGACAGCCTGTTCATGAGATGAACATGTAAGTGGCTGAGTACACCACAGACACACTTACCCATAACATAATTATTAGGGAGATTCAGTGTGACACAGAATGTTACAAGGCTGGCTCTTTAGAGTTACAGGTACTCCTCATTTTTGTCAGGTGAGTGGACTGGAGCAGCATGAAATAAAGTCTTGCTCAAGGTCACAATGTACTGCCAGGAATTGAACTCAAGACCTTACGATAATGAGCTGAACATTCCTAAACACTTAACCATGTGCCTCCATGATGTTAGATCTAACAACATCAACAATAACTGTTACCTGCATACCGTAAATCCTCGAGTATAGTCCGCCCTTAAGTATAATATGCAGGGGATTTTTAGGGGGCTGTACTTCTGAAAAACCTAAACCTTGTGTATAATATGTGCTCCTTCTCTAACTTGAGTCATGCGTAATTAAGCCAGCAGCACCTAGTCAAACAAACACTTCCGCACATGCGTAATACAATAATGGTGATGTTCTTAACTGTTACATGGGAATGTAAATCATCATCATCATCATCATCATCGTTTAACGCCCGCTTTCCATGCTAGCATGGGTTGGACGGTACAACTGGGGTCTGGGGAGCCCGAAGGCTGCACCAGGCCAGTCAGATCTGGCAGTGTTTCTACAGCTGGATGCCAACCACTCCGAGAGTGTAGTGGGTGATTTTATGTGCCACCGACACAGGTGCCAGATGAGGCTGGTGAACAGCCACGCTCGGATGGTGTTTTTTGTGTGCCACCGACACAGGTGCCAGACGAGGCTGGCGAACAGCCACGCTCGGATGGTGTTTTTTGTGTGCCACCGACACAGGTGCCAGACGAGGCTGGCGAACGGCCACGATCGGATGGTGTTTGTTACGTGCCCACAGCACAGAGGCCAGTCGATGCGGTACTGGCTACGGCCACATGTTTTTCTGTGTTCTGAATACTTTTATTTTAATAAATGTTGCTTACTGCAAGTTATGGATGATTTGTTTTATAATTTCATTGCTTTCAGGCTTAGCTTAAGGTATTTTCGCGCCCAGCATTACAAAACATTGCCGGAGATCAAATAGAGACTTGGACACTGCTTAGAAAATATTTTTCATTTTTAATTTCGTATATAATACGCACTAGGGATTTTGACCTTTAAATTTTGGGGGAAAAAAACGGGGATTATACTTAAGGGTTTACGGTACATACACAGAAAAGAGAGAAAACGAAAGGAAAGGAAATCAGATCCAATCCTGAAAGTAAATTACTTACAATTCTTTAAAAAGTTCCTCAATATCGGTACGAGGACAGATTTTATGATAAAGATCGTAAAACTTATCAAATGTGAATGCAGCTCGTTCAATTTCTTCATTCTGTGAAAAACAACAACAACAACATCATTAATTTAATTTCATTAATTAAACCAGTTCATGCAGGAATTATAACGATTCCATATTTATTCATGTATAATTCACACTATTTCATACTTGATCTAAACTGGGAAAACCAGGATATCAATTACACATGGGTACAAAGCTATGGCTATGAAGGGCAAATAAAAAATTTGTATGAAGATCTAACAGTGAATTAGGAGTATAGCTTATACATGTATTTATATATTCTTTTATTCTTTTACTTCTTTCAGTCATTTGACTGTGGCCATGCTAGAGCACCGCCTTTAGTCGAACAAATCGACCCCCAGGACTTATTCTTCGAAAGCCTAGTAACTTAATCTAGCAATCTCTTTTGCCAAACTAAGTTATGGGGACGTAAACACACCACCATCGGTTGTCAAGCAATGGGGGGGGGGGCAAACAGAGACACAAAGATGCAAACATATACATACATACATACATACATACATACATACATACATACATACATACATATATATATATATATATATACATGGTGGCCCAAAAGTAGGTTTACAGTTATCATGTAAGCACTTTAAATTTTTTGAAAAACATTTATTACATTTACATTTCTATCTTGCAATTAACTAAATTAGCATAGAATAATAGTTTGATATTTTTTTATAATTAACATCTAAACTGTTAATATGTGAATGCGAAAGAGATAGATGAATAACTGTAAACATATTTTCGGTCCACCCTGAATATATATATATATATATATATAAAATACAAAATGGGACAAGAACGCAAAACATCCGGACAACTAGGTGATACAAAAAGGGACAACACAATGGGCTTCTTTCAGTTTCTGTCAACCAAATCCACTCACAATGCTTTGGTCGACCTGAGAAGTCACTTGCCCAAGGTGTTACACAGTGAGACTGAACCTGGAACCATGTGGTGGGAAGCAAGCTTCTTACCACACAGCCACACCTCCACCTCTGCCTATACGTGTGTGTGTGTATATATATATATAGGTCTTGAACTGTTTAAGAGGAGAGGATAGGAATAGAAGGTGTGAGGTGAAAGGAGAAAGGGAGCAGGTCGTTTTAGTAACACTTACTTTCCCGCCAGGCAATCCTAAGTCTTTTAAACATTGCATAATCATTTTCTCTGTTCTTCCAGATGCAAATGTACGGGTGATACTGAAATAATAATAATAAAATAATAATAATAATAATAATAATAATAATAATAATTAATAATAATAATAATATAATAATAATAATAATAATAATAGCAATAATAATAATAATAATAATAATAATAAAACAAAAATGTAAATTGTAGTTCTGGTTTAGCTCAAGGGCAACCTAGATTGAGTAGAGCTATGATTAGCCACTTAGCATTCAAACCGGTCATATCCGGCCTAAATATCCTTCTTTTTTTATGTTCAAACCAGTCAGGTGTGAATTCTCACACCTGTCCTACAATGTCTTTCTAAAAATAAGCAATCACATCAGGAAAATCTCATCGCTACAAGATAATGCATGATTAATTCCAAATAATGTGGATGAGTAAGAATTGCATTTGGGAGAGTAATCTGAATGCTTAGGGGTTAAATAAAGCCAGAATGTACAGTGATGGTTGCATCCAGTAGGACCCTATGAAACAGTCAGCCCTGGGGTTGCTGGTGTCCCAGGCAAGCTGACTTCCAGCGTGTACAAGCTGACAGTTCTGGAAATTGCCTTGTCTTTGTCATGCTCTCCTTGGCGCCCCCTAGGACATGGTGCCCTAGGTGACTGCCCGAATCGCTGGTACTTTGAGATGGCCCTACCCACGACTTTCCAGGTATAGTGGGGTGGAGTGGAGGAAACGGATGGATTGCTGTATATTGGTTACCATAGCAGTACGAGACATATATCTCCTCCACCCACCCACTCACCACTGTACCATCAAATTTTCCTGCAGTAAAATATTACGAGACAGACATAGGGGTTCTTACCTTCTCACCGGGATTTTACCACTGGGGTTCACCATTAGACAAAGTTTTAACCAACTGAAAGAAAATAAAAGAAACAACATCAGTAAATATATTTGGTGTGTGTGTGTACATTTGGTGTGTGTGCATATGTGTGTATTGTATGTGTGTGTGTGTTTCTGTGTGGGTGTGTTTTTGTATGTGTGTTTGTATGATGGGATCGCCCAACCCCAGGTCAGCCCTAACCAAGCAGACCCATGACTGAAGGTATACTCCTAAAAAAGAATCACATACTTTTAGGGTTATCTGGGACTACATTAACTAATGTGGGGACACAATGGCCCAGTGGTTAGGGCAGTGGACTCGCAGTTGTAGACTTGTAGTTTTGATTCCCAGACTGGGCGTTGTGAGTGTTTATTGAGTGAAAACACCTAAAAGCTCCACGAGGCTCTGGCAGGGGGTGGTGGCGATCCCTGCTGTACTCTTTTGCCACAACTTTCTCTCACTCTTTCTTCTGTTGGCCTGCTTGCTTAGCCAGCGGGCTGGTGTCATTTGAAGGCTAAAACAATGCAAAGCGCATTGTGACCAGCGATGTGTAGCAACATTTGATAGCCTGGTCAGTCACGGTCACATTAACTAATGCATTTCTTGTTCTTATTAAAGACTTGAGGGAGATTTGGCTGCCATTTCTAGCAAGTCTAGTGACCATGTAGAGGTTCCTTGTGCAGTAGTTGTCCGTGAATATCTCTGTACCTTTTTCTCCTCTCTCTTTATACATTCTTGCATACATACACACATACATATAGAGTTCCATTTGTGTTAATTCTCGCAATAGAAAACAATGGAAACCCTACAAATGCCAAAAGATATTCTCAATGTGTACAACATGTTTCTAACTGCTGTTCATTCATAAGCCAGCATTCACTTGAGACTAAGTGTTTCAAGTATTTATTTCACTCCAAAATAACAACCAAACACACATAAAAAAGTATGTGTGTGCCTCTGTGTGTGTGTGTCTGTGTGTGTGTGTGTGTGTCTGTGTGTGAACAAGTGCATTCTTCTCAGCTGTATGCAAGATGGCCATATCACATTGAAAGCATAGGTTCTTGTCTGATCACTGAAGTTAAGTAACATTGAGCCTAGCTGGTACTTAGATGGGTGACCACTTGGGAAACCTAGGTGCTGTAAGCACCCTTTTTATTTCAAGATAGTGCTCCAGCATGGCCGTATTCCAGTGATTGAAATAAGCAGAAGAAAACAGTTGAAGAAACTGCCAATGAGAGACCAGAGTGATTTCTGCCCCACCCAACAATATTTACTTCCTTCGGCAGAGGTAAAGGACACTGTCACAACACAGGTCATTTTGGCCCCTACTGTAGCAAACAGAATCGTTAGCATGCCAGGCGAAATGCTTTGCGGTATTTCGTCTGCCGTTATGTTCTGAGTTCAAATTCTGCCGAGGTCGACTTTGCCTTTCATCCTTTCAGGGTCGATTAAATAAGTACCAGTTACGCACTGGGGTCGATATAATCGACTTAATCCATTTGTCTGTCCTTGTTTGTCCTCTCTGTGTTTAGCCCCTTGTGGGTAGTAAAGAAATAGGTATTTCGTCTGTCGTTACATGCTGAGTTCAATTTCCGCTGAGGTCGACTTTACTTTTCATCCTTTCAGGGTTGATTAAATAAGTACCAGTTACGCACTGGAGTCGATGTAATCGACTTAATCCTTTTGTCTGTCCTTGTTTGTCCCCTCTGTGTTTACAGCAATGCTTGGAAGGAATGTGTGTAGTGTGTGATCATTGCATTGACCATGACTCTGCATCAAATTTTGCCAAAGGCTTGGTGATATCTGCTCAGAGGCCACTGCAAAGTTGCAGAAAGAGTATGGAGAGGAGTATATGAGCCAAAAATATGTCCATAGTGATGAACGTTCTAGGAGACCCACGACCAACAGAACTGAGAAAAACATCACAGATGTGCATGCAGCTGTGAGGAGAAATCATCGAATCACCATCTGTTGGTTGTTGGAGGATGGGCAGATTAGTTACAGTTCAGCTGAGTTCAGTCCTTTATCACTGAAACTTAGGCTATGAGATGCTTGTCTGCCAAGTTTGTGCCAAAACTGCTTTCAGCTGACAAAGCCCCTGCCCATTCAGCACAGCTTGTGCGGCAGCTTTTGGCCAGGTACAGCATCCCCCCCAGATCTCATCCCTTGCAACTGTTTCTTCTTTCCAAAAATCAAACCCCACTTGAAAAAGGGAGAAGATTTCAGGACATCAAGGAAAATCAAAGTGAATGCAATGAATACAAGCTGCTGATTGTTCCAGAAAACGAGTTCCAGGAATGCTTCCATTAATGGAAACAGTACTGGATTAAGTGTGTGGCTTCTGAAGGGGATTAAATGCCAAATTGGTACGTGTTGTAGATGTGTTTTTATAGTACCAGTCCAGATACTTATTGATCAGACCTTGCATAAATTTCAGCTGCAACCACTTGAATCCTACAACAGTTATTTTAATTTACAACATGATGAGGGTATATTTTCACTTTGCTTCTGGTTTTGGCCTTTCTCCCATGTGAATGTAGCTTATCCATGATAGGGTAAAAAGGGTGTAGTGAGGCACAAGAGGCCAGTGCTGTCACTTCTGGCTTCGCAGTGTTTCTCAGCGTAAGCATGAGAAAGAATGAGAGAGAGGATGTCTTATTCTCCTGCTTAAATACGATGTTGGTGTATAAAATTCATACAGCTATGCACGAATGTTATACACTTATACAGAACTAGCAGTATCGCCCGGCGTTGCTCGGGTTTGTAAGGGAAATAATTATATAAGCATTTTTAGAGATGTAAAGTATAATAGCCATCTCA
>NC_043007.1:19393105-19400605 GCF_006345805.1 Octopus sinensis
GTCCCACAGTGTGGCACCTTGGGCAAGTATCTTCTACTATAGCCCTGAGACAACCAAAGCCTTGTGAATGAATTTCTTAGAGAGAAACTGAAAGAAGCCTGTTGTATAGGAGTGTGTGTGTGTGTGTGTGTGTGTGTGTGTGTGGTGTGTGTGTGTGTGTGCATGTGTGTGTGTGTGTGTGTGGTGTGTGTGTGTGCGTTTGTCCCCTATCACATTTGTCAATTAGTGTTAGTGTGTTTACAATCCCATAACTTAGCAGCTTGGCAAAAGAGATCGATAGAATAAATACCAGGGTTAAAGAAAAATAATAAGCATTGGGGTCAATTCATTTGACTAAAATTGTTCAAGGCAGTGCCCCAGCATGGCCACAGTCTAATGACTGAAACAGGTAAAAGATAAAAGAAGAGATATGTATGTATGCGTATGTGAGTGTGTATGCATGTATGTATGTATGTATATATAATATTTGTAAACAGACCAGGAAGGTTTTTTAGGTTATGGAGAGAAAGCTACTATGGAAGACTCATAGTACAATAATATATATTCTCTGATTTGAAGTGACAATTTTCAAATACAAACTCACAAAGCCTTTCTGGTTTGTTTACAAATATTATATGTAACATTAAACAGTTTAAGCACATATTCATTAAATTTGACTGAAATTGAAGGCTGACTATTTGGCCCAATTGGATATGCAAGGAGCCATGTTAGCATTGATTTGTAGGTTTGATTCTGGCTAGGGTTAGCTCATCATTTTACAGTCACTTGTTTGTATTTAAAAATTGTTCCTTCAAATCGGAGACTATATATTATTATGAAGGCGGCAAGCTGGCAGAAACGTTAGCACTCCAGGCGAAATGCGTGGCCGTATTTCATCTGCCGTTACGTTCTGAGTTCAAATTCCGCCAAGGTCAACTTTGCCTTTCATCCTTTCGGGGTCAAAAAATTAAGTGCCAGTTATGCACTGGGGTTGATGTAATTGACTTAATCCGTTTGTCTGTCCTTGTTTGTCACCTCTGTGTTTAGCCCCTTGTGGGTAATAAAGAAATATATATATTATTATGATATATTATTATACAGCTATGTGTGTGTGTGTGTGTGTGTGTGTGTGTGTGTGTGTGTGTGTGTATTTGTATGTATGTGGGTGTCTTTTCAATACACTGTCAGGTTTAAAAAGCCACATCAGACGCCGTGATGGAACTAAGGCATAGGTACAAGAGGTGGTCACACTCTGCATAGGGAGTAGACAACCACCATGTGTGTATACATGTGTGCATGTTTGTATGTATGTAGTGTTAAAAACCTAAAAAGAACATCCAACGGAGATAACTTATATAAAATGAATAAGCTGAAGTTTCAGAAAAATTACAGGAAATGTAGGACAAGAGTGGATGTTGTCTTTAAGTCTTTAAGCAAATTGGTGAAAGCAACAGACAAGTTTCCACCTTATTGATTCTCTTCTGCAAGTCATATTTTACTTGGCAAAACTAACAGCAGTTAATTTGCATTTTTTAGTGATCTACTATGAAAATCGTGTTTTGCCATTGATCTTTTGTATTTTAGAGGGAGTCTGAAGATCTTGCTAGGAAACAAGGTGAGGTTAGCAACAATAGGAGTGCTTTGAGTCTGAAGGACTAAATGAAATATTATCTCACTTGGAAACAGCTGAGGGTTGGCAACAGGTAGAGCACCCAGCTTCAGAAAATTTTGCCACAAAGAATTTTGTCCAACCCATGCAAGCATGGAAAAGTGGACACTAAAATTATGATGATGATGAAGAAGAAGAAATAGAGGGAATCCAATGATGTTAATTTAGAGAATTTACAAAATGGCTGAAGGAAAATACCTAAGGGGGCATTCTGTAACCTTATGTAGGGCTCTACCTTGATGTATGTCCCCTCAGTCGTACTGTATGTCTAATGCTAGTCTATGTTAAATGTCTTTTCCCTGTATGCCAGTTTATAAAGGTATGGTTCTTACCATTATGAAAATCCTTTATGTTTTACTTGGACTATGGCCATTGGACTACGGTCACGCTGGGGCAATCTCTAGAAGGGATTTGGTTGAACAAATTGACCTAGGTGCTTATGTTTTTTTACATGACTGGTATTTGTTCTATTATTCTCTTTTTGTTGAACCACTAAGTTAAAGCGATATAAACAAATCAACACCTGTTGACAAGTATTGGTGGAGACAGACACACACACACACACATGCAGCTGTCCAAGAATTTGGACCTGGAGATCTCCATTTCCAGCAACTTCGAGGGCCACCTCCCAGTAGTGCCAGGCGTCAACGAAGAGCCCTCGACTACAACAAGATGACCAAAGTTTTTTTTCTTTTTCCAAGGTCTGGGGTCTCCCGCCCCTAAGCCCTAGACCATCACCTAATCACCCTTACCCACCTTGTTGCTTAACAACAACAACAACACACACACAAACAGAGACACACATATACACGCACAAGCAACCAGCACGTGCTGTAAAGGGGTTGGCATTAGGAAGGGCATCCAGCTGTAGAAACCTTGCCAAAGTAGACAATGGGACCCACTGCAGCTCCTGGCCTCACCAGCCCCTGGCCTCACCAGCTCCTGTCAAACCATCCAACCCATGCCAGCAAGGAAAACCAACGTGAAATGACAATGATGATGATGATGACAATGATGAGATAGATATGATGGGCTTCTGCGTAGTTTCCATTTACCAAATTTACTCACAAGGCATTGGTTGGCCTGGGGCTAAAGTTGAGGACACTCACCTAAGGGGCTGTTCAGACAACAAAAACAAAAAAAAAAAACAAAAAAGAAAGAAAAATATGATAGAAACAAACATTAATAGTCAAACACAGACATACACAAAACACACACACACACACACACACAGGTGTAAACAAAACTACACACATACCATTATATGAGTATAAGCACACATACACACACATGGAGAAAATGCTCTGTAGTATAAACACACAAAGCATTTGCATACACACACACACACACACCTACCTCTGTAAGTGCGGAGGTGGAGCATAATGCAAGCACCCTTAATTAGAAACTACCCACAAACTACGAAGTTGGCACCCTGTAATTTGAGGCAATTTCCACAAACGAGATTGTAATTAGCTAATTACACATTAGCCACTGGCAGATCAAAGTGTTGCGGGAATTCCTCCCCATAATCCAGCGTTAATCAAGTCTTTGAAGAGAGGAAAGAGAGATGAGAGAGAGGGGGAGAGAGAGAAAAGAGGAGAGAGAAAGGAGGGTGGGGAGGAGGAGGAGGAGAAAGTGGGTTAGCTTTGGGGTGGAGGGTGTGTAGTGGGAGGATGCAGGTGGTCATACTTGTGCCTTTTCCACCTTTGGAGTGTAGTTACAGAGAGAGAGAGGGGGGGAGAAGGTGAGAGAGAAAGGAAGAAATGCAAAGAAAAGATTGGAAGGAGAAAGACTAAATGGAATAGAGAGAGGGAGATAGAGATAGAGAGAGCAGTGAAGAAAATGAATATGTGTGATGGAGGGGGATAAAAAGAGAGAGAGAGATACTCACAAAAAGCAGGGAAAATAGGAGAGAGAGAGAGGGAGAGAGCGGGAGAGAGCGGGAGAGAGAGGGAAAGAGAGAGAGACTCACAAAAAGCAGGGAAAATAGGAGAGAGAGAGAGAGAGAGAGAGAGCGATTCACAAAAAGCAGGGAAAAGTTGGAGAGAGAGACAAAGAGAGAGAGAGAGAGAGAGAGAGGGAGAGAGGGAGAGAGAAAGAGAGAGAGAAAGAGAAAGAGAGAGAGAGAAAGAGAGAGAATTTGGCTTGAAGTCACTTTGATGATTATTTAAAAGAAATGAATTCAACGCCAGCTTCAGTCCGTGTGAATGTGAATATACAGATTTGTGTGTGTGCGTGTGTGTGTGTGTCCAAGTAAGAGATGGAGAGCAAGGGAAAGGTGAGTCAGAGATAGTGAGAGATGTCATAAGAAGGAGAGCAGAGCAGAGAGAGAGAGAGAGAGAAAGTGTTGCTTTGCTCAACTGCAGAGTCTGTGAGTGGCTGATGCCAGCAACCAGCAGCCGAACGGTTTGGTCTCGGTGAATCCTTGCCAGTGTCCAGTGCCAGCATCACGTGGCCAAAACAGCTGTACTCGAGTTCCACTAGATCTACAACACATTGCTTCCTCCGGGGACTGAATCTAATATTCTACCTTCTAGACAGAAAAAAGGGTACTCGTGACTCAACACGGGAACCTATGCATGGTCATGCAATCTGCTAAAAATAGCATCTAAATCCTCCTCAATAAAGTGGCAGGCCTTATAAGGTCATTAAACTAAATAGAAATAGCAGTCAAGCTCGCTCAAATTTCACTCTCCCAAGGCATGGGAGGTGCAGGCCATGGCTGAATGGATACAAGGTTCTCTTCAAAGCCATAGCTACATGGTTTGTGTTCAATCCCACGGCATGTCACTTTGGGCAATTGTCTTCAACTATAGTCTCAGGGTGACAATTAACTTGTGAAGAAAATTGGCAGCTGGAAAATGTATGGAAATCCATCATGCTAACAGGTGCAGCACTAACAACACCTCACTCAAAACTAACAACACTCCACTCCAAACTAACAACACCTCACTCCAAACTAACAACATCTCATTACAAACAACACCTCATTCAAACTAGTAAAACCTCACTCCAAACAACATCTTACTCACTCAAACTACCACACCTCACTCCAAACTAAAACAGCTTACTCCAAATTTACAACATCTCACTCCAAATTAACAACACCTCTCTCATAACTAACAACACCTCACTTCAAATTAACAACATTGCTCTCCAAACTAACAACACCTCACTCTAAACTAAAAACACCTCACTCCAAAATAACAACACTTCACTCCAAATTAACAACACCTCACTCCAAATTAACATAGCTCTCCAAACTAACAACACCTCACACCAAACTAACAACACCTCACTCCAAACTAACAACACCTCACACCAAACTAACAACACCTCACTCCAAACTAACAACACCTCACTCCAAACTAACAACACCTCACTCCAAACTAACAACACCTCACTCCAAACTAACAACACCTCACTCCAAACTAACAACACCTCACACCAAACTAAAAGCACTTCACTCCAAATTAGTAACACCTCACTCTAAACTAACGACACTTCACTCCAAACTAAAAACACCTCACTCCAAATTAATAACACCTCACTCTAAACTAACAACACTTCATTCCAAACTAACAACACTCCACTTCACACTAACAACAGCATCGATAGCTACAACAATAACTAACAACAACTGCACCACCATTTGTAGAAGTATCTGAGAATACAAAAGTTGGCAAGCTTACATTTATCTTGGGTACCGTTCCAAGCCTGACATCATTGATCTGTGTACACTCCAATACTTGACCTTCCTGAAAGAATGAAGAAAAAATAAAATAAACTGAAATAGCAAATTATAGAAAATACGTCGATGTGTAGAGAAAAGGGGTTTAAGAACGGAGAATGCAAATCATCTGAGAATGGATGAACGTTTGATCGATTGGTATCCGATTCCAAGAGGGATTTATTCTTGTTTCTCTTCTCGTTGTAAAACCAAAGCTGCAAACGGACCCCCTGAAAGTTCCTCAAGAATTTATAACGGTTTTATGTTAGAATGGGAGATGAAAAGCAAACTACAGGTTGCCTGTGGGATGAAAGACAATGACTAATGCAGTAAAAGTGGTGTGTATTTGTGTGTGTGTTAGATATAGGCATAAATGTGTTAACCAATACTTTCAGAAGATACGTAGCAGTTTATTTACTGATAACCCAAACAACAACACCACTTCCTTATCTCTCTCTCTCTCTCTCTCTGTCTGTCTTTTTCTTTCATTCCTTCTCTCTCCTTTTTAGAAGTAGAGCAGCGGAACTTATCAAACACATCCATGAATTTCTGTGGTTATTAATTATTTGGAATTCTGAAGAATGCAGCAGCAAAAGAAAGGAAATCTCTTTGACTTCAAGAGGGTTCTGGACATTCGTACTTTCCCAAAATGTATTGTTAACGAAATAATGTGTGTGAGTGCACAGATGTAT
This sequence comes from Octopus sinensis, assembly GCF_006345805.1. Classification (NCBI taxonomy): domain Eukaryota; kingdom Metazoa; phylum Mollusca; class Cephalopoda; order Octopoda; family Octopodidae; genus Octopus; species Octopus sinensis. The sequence continues at coordinate 19,399,176 of NC_043007.1, forward strand.
GTATGCAAGTATGTATGTGTGTACTGCTATATCATCATCATTATCATTTAACGTCCGCTTTCCATGCTAGCATGGGTTGGACGATTTTGACTGAGGATTGGCGAACCAGATGACTGCATCAGGCTCCAATCTGATCTGGCAGAATTTCTACAGCTGGATGCCCTTCCTAACGCCAACCACTCCGAGAGTGTAGTGGGTGCTTTTTACGTGCCACCGGCGGTACTGGCGGTACAGTCAGGCGGTACTGGCAACGACCTCACTCGTATGTACATATGTATGTATGAATGCATGTATGTATGTGTCAATGCATGCATGTATGTATGTACACATGCATGCATATGCACACACACACACAAATACACATATAATTATGTGTGCAAACTTATACATGTGGATGTTTGTCATACATTTGACTAATGGACAGGTATGACCAAAAGACCACTTGCTAATCTTGAGATCTTCAGTTTAATTCCATTTTGTGGCACCTTATTCAAGGGTCTTTTTCCAAAAGCTCTGGGTTGACTTAAAGCCTTTTACTGAAGCTAAGAGTAACTTTGCTGGAGAAACTGTATCAATAATTGAAAGGTTTGACCTTATCACATAGTGTTATACTGATGCTGCCTATAGATTACGTCAATGTCACAAGTGTTTATGAAATACACAGCCAGTAACACAAGATGGATTGTACTTAATTTTCATATACATTGTCATCATTACAATTTTCCAATCTCGCAGGAGTTGGACAGTTTGACAAGATCTGGCAAGTTGCAAAATCATATTGAACTTCTGTGTCAGTTTTGGCATAGTTTCTACAGTGGGTGCATTTTCTGCGATACTGGCACTAGTGAGGTTGCCAAGTATATATTTTTATATATATATATATATATGTAAAAGTATAAAAATGGAGCAAAAACACAATAGTGGGCATTAAAACATGTTCGGACAGACAGACGATACAAAAGTGGTCAAGAGAAACAACAATTAAAAAAACAGGCAAAAAAAAAAGACAGGTCATTCTTAGCTTTCTTTCATCAGTCAAGTCCCAGATGTCATGACCATTTTGGGCAGTTACACACACATATAATATATATATATATATATACATGTATGTACTTGTCTGGATTTTTCAGTTCTGTCAACCAGTTTCCCTCACAAGGAAATGGGTGACCTGTGGCTATAGTAGAGGAGACCAGCCGACGACATTCACACAGTGAGACTGAGCTCCTATGCACATAGAACTGAAGTGAAGTTCTTATCCACACAGCCATCCCTGTACACATGATATAAGGGGACAAGTAAAATACTTGTAGAAGCAAACTGTAAGATAACTGATCATTGATGAAGGTATAAGAATTGGAAAGGCAGTGTCCTGTCAGTCCCTCTTTTACTGTCCATGGCAAGATTGTATAGACATGGCCCCTTTATTTTCT
>NC_043007.1:19410605-19413105 GCF_006345805.1 Octopus sinensis
ACTGAAAGAAGCCCATCGTATATATATATATATATATATATATATATATTCAAATGAATATGGTACTTAATTTAGATGCACCAGAATTTTGTATGGTGTTATCCATAAAAATTTGCGGGGTGATTATAATCAAAAATAAGCAACAAGAATGACTCCGGTAATTTGGTACAATTGTTTTGCACTACAACACTTTATTAAAAGTTGTAAGTGTGAAACAATTGTACCAAATTACCGGAGTCATTCTTGTTGCTTATTTTTGTATATATATATATATAGAGTAAAGGAATTTTGTTAACATCTTCGTTCGACTCCATTCTTTAATTTATTCATATACAACACACAAATTTCTGCACATGAACCCGGAGTTTCTACCCTTGGACAGGTCGCTTCAACCGTGTTTCTGACGTGAATTTGCTACCCTGGTTTCGGTTCAACGAATTTTCCATGCTGACGATAAACATAGGATAATTCATTCACCTATTTATATATATATATATATATATATGTATATAATTTCCATACAGAGCAAATAATTCACGAGAAAAAATAAATCACGGGAAAATAATTTGTGAAGGTATCATTGACTCTATTATTATGTAGTGTAACAATTTGAAAATGATAACAGAATTTATAATATAGGTGATTGCAGGTCCCCAAAAAAAGTATTAAATACATATATGTATGTATATCTATATGTGTGTATGTTTCTGTCTGGGTTTGTACCCTTACCATTGGTATTGGTATTTGCATCCCTGTAACTTAGTGGTTCAGCAAAAGAGACTGATAGAATAAGTGCCAGGCTTAAAAAATAAGAACTGGGGGTCGATTTATTTTACTAAAAATTCTTCAAGGCAGTGCCCCAGCATGGCCACAGTCTAATGATTGAAGCAAGTAAGAGGTACGAGATGAATGTAGAAGATGACCTGGCTGTGCAGTAAAGAAGGGTGCTTTGCAGCAGATGGGTGGGGGCGGGGTTTAATCCCATTGTGTGTCATTTTGGGGGAAAGTCTTTTACTGTAGCCCCGGGTTGACCAAAGCCATGTGGGTGGAATTGGTAGAGATGGAAAGGGAAAGAAGTCTGTGTATGTGTGTATGTAGGTATGTGTGTATGTATGTATGTGTGTATATATATGTGTGTGTGTAAGTGTGTGTGCATGTATGTGTGTAAGTATATATATGTGTGTGTGTATGTGTGCATATGTGTGTAAGTATATATGTGTGGGTGTGTACATGAATGTATGTATGTGTATATGTATGTATGTGCATGTGTATATATGTGTGTAAGTATATGTGTGTGTGTGCGTGTATGTATGTATGTATGCATGCATGTATGTGTGGGTGTATGTATGTGTGTGTATATGTGTGTATGTATATATATGTGTGTTTCCATGTATGTGTCTATGTATGCATGCATGTATATGTATGTATCTACGTGTTTATGTGTGTAAGTATGTATGTGTGTGTGTGTGTGTGTGTGTGTGTGTGCTTGCATATGTGTGTGTATGAGACAGAGAGAGAGAGAGAGAGTGAGAGAGCATGTGTGGGTGGTTGAGTCTCCTTGTTTTGACATTGGAAAATATTGCCTTGCCAGGAGACAGGGAAGGGCATCTAGCTGTAGAATCTCTGCATCATTAAACTCTGTCTGACCCATGCAGGCACGGAAAAATGGATGTTAAAACAGTCATGATGACGCACGTGTGTGTGTGTGTGTGTAGATATAAGAATAGCGGTGTCGCAGTGGAAGTATAGGTGTGCTACTATGAACGAGTAGCTGTGCCACAATGTTGTTATGATCATTGTGCAACCCTAGGTTGACCATCACTGAGCACAGTTATTATCAAAAGGGTCTAGCCATGACCATCCCATCCCTTTTGCTTTTTCCCAAATATCTAACACTTGGTGAACCATTGTCTGAGAAATTTCATCTTTTTAAAATGATAGGACATTTAAAGAGCATTTGGCTGTGATTTCTAGCAGTTCAAGCAATCCTGGTTAGAGCATGTAGCAGTAGAATTATGTTGAACTATAACTATGTTTAGTGTGGAAAAGTATGGAAGAACATACATCATCTGTTAGGCTTTTATTCTTTCTCTCACTCTCCTTGACTTTAGTAAAAGACACTGGCCGGGTATGGAAGGTGATACACTGTGTCAGGATTTCACCCTACCTCTTTTAGTCACCCCCACCTCACTTCTTGTCTATCTGTCTGGCTATCAATTGTTTTGTATATATCTCTGTTCGTTCTCTTGAATATTTAGTCATATATTCAAATATCTGTGTCTGCCAACCAGTGAATCTGATGGCCTGTTAGTTAGCTCATCAGTCTGCCTGCCTGCTTGCCTGCTTGCCTGTCTGAGTGTCCTTCAAGTAGTCAGTCTGTCAGTCTGTTTGTCTGTCACATAATTAATCTGCCTATCTGTCCGATAGTCCTAGTCCGTCAGACTGTCTGTCACTCAAACAGTCAACCAGTCCATCTGTCAGACAGTCAATCAGCTTATCT